>NC_080389.1:20175973-20475973 GCF_028751815.1 Salvia miltiorrhiza
ACGATTCTATGAAGGCTTGCTTCTTTCACTTTTATTTATCTTCATCTTTTGATTTTCACTTTGATTTGTCTAATAAAGAATTGTTTGAGTGTGGTGGTACTCTAGATGGTGAACGAGATTACCATGACGCCCGGGATGTCTCAAAGATTGTTAAGCCACCATATTTTTGGGTGGCAACGGATGGAGCATACAAATTTGATGAAAAATGGCCACCGCCTAAGCCTCCACCTTCCTTGTGAGTCCGAGACAACTTCTCATTCTCTTTTCCTCCAAACTCATTTCCACTTTGTGTTAAATAAGTTTGGGGGGAGGGGAAAGATGGATTAGTTGTCTCATCTATCTTTTGCTTTACTTGTTTTTATTTGGTTTAGTTTTATTGTCTTGTTTTTGTTATTGTTGAATAAATGAAAGCTTGAGAGTTAGTTGGGTTGATTTTTTTGTTTTTGTTTTACTTGGGATAATTGTAGCAAATATTGTGATGATGAATTGATTGGTTTTTGGGCTTATGATTGTTGTTTTTGAAAAAAAAAAAAGTTGTTGAGTATCACATGATTTTGCATGTAGAGTTTGAACTTGTGACAAGTGAGTTAAATGTTTTGCCTCCAAGAACTTGAAAATGAGCTTGTAAGAATTGAGCCTTTGATTGTCATACATTTACAATCTCATTTTGTTCTTGAGTGTAAATCATTTGAGCATGTGTGTTGATCTCTAGAACTTGCCATGAGTCCTTTCTTGAAAATAAAAGTAGATGTGTTGTTAATATTGAAGTGATTTAAGGCCATCTTTGTTAGCCACTTAACTCAAATTGTGTCCAAATTCTCATTTGATCCTAGTTTACCCCTTTCGTGCCTTGTAGCCTTTCTTTTAATGAACCAATGATAAAGGGGTAGAACTTAGAGTGTTAGTGGTTGCTTTGATGAAAATGGTTGGAAAATGATTGAAATTGCTTGTCAAACTTCGATTGAGTGAAAATCACTAGTCTCCTATAAGCTCAAAAAGAAAAAGAAAGAAAAATGAAGAGACATGTGAATAAAATAGTACAAAGGGGAGTGATTTGCCTTTTGAATCATGGTCTTGATAAGTATTCATAGGGTGAAAAGGAAGAAAAGTGGGGATATTGGTTGATTGATTAGAAAAGAACAATGGTGAATATGACATATTCAATTTGGGAATTGTATGGGATATGAGTCACTTTGCCTATAAACACCTCACCTCACCAAAGAGCTCTCATTGCAACCTAAATAGAAGCCCTTTTTGATCTTTATTTGTAACACATTGAAGTATAGAGAGTTAGGATAAATGGCAAGCTTATGGTAGATTGCATACTTGTTTCAATTTGAGTGCAAACACGTCCATTCTAAACACTTGAGAGTTGAGTGCGTCATTGAAACATCCACTTTGTTAGGATTCAAGCTTGGAGGTTATAATATTGAACTCATTATCACTTGTGACTTCTTGGAATGCATTTCTACTTGTGATGCACTTTTGAAAGATTTTTTGTAAAATTTGAAGCCCTTGAAATGACACCAATTCATGCTCACATGTTTGTTTACTTTTATTTCTCTTCTCTTCGTCGTTTGGGGACAAACAACACTTTAAGTTTGGGGAGTTGACAAACATGGTTTTCGTACCTCAATTCCACATGTTTTATTGTCATTTCCCTTCATGTTTTGCTTGTGAATGCTTGTTTGTGCCCGAATATTTAGTTTTATGAAGATTTGATATCTTGGTGTAGTTTTGGAGTAATTTCAGGAAACATCAATGATTAATTGGAGGATTTTGAAGATATAAGATTGAATTACGTCTCGAGAGGAATCCGTGAGCGCAAACGGCGTCCAAATCCGAGTCCGGACGAGGGAGAACGGAGCAAAACGAGCGGACTGTGCAAAACGCCCAGTACCCCGCGGTCACCACCCGCGGCCGCGGGGTAAGACCGCGGGTCGGCTGTTCCCGACTCAGGAGACACCCGCGGTCACCACCCGCGGCCGCGGGGCGGGACCGCGGGTCCCCTGACTCTCCCCCACGTTTGCCGGCCGCGGGCGTGGGCCAGGACCGCGGGAAAAGGGCGGAGCCTCCCCAAGTGGGCCCTAGTCGGGTTTTTCACCCCTTAAACCCCTTTCTCCCCCTTTTCCTCACATTATTCATCTTCCCCAACCTCATACTCACCCATTTCCATCTTCCCCAATTCATTCACACCAAACCCTAGCCTCCATTACCACATCTTTTTACCAAGATTAAAGGCATTGAAGAGGAGAGAAGATTGAAGAAAACTCATTAATAGGATTTGTCACTTCTTACTCTCTCTTTCATTTATGTATTTCTTTGATTTTGGTTTGTTGTTTGTGAACATGTTTGGATAAAATCCCCCATTAGTTTGGGGATTAGGCTCATGGATGATGTAATAGATTGATTATTATGCTTAATATATGTCTTGATTACTTCCTTGTCATTATCTTTGCAAGCCCTAGTATTCTTTCTTGTATGGATTGTTGGCCACTTTCTATGCATTTCTCATTTGTGATTTGAATCGGGAGAGGATAATCATAATAGATTAGGAGCTTGAAACATATTGACTCAATAAACCGGGAGGTTGAGAGTTGGGTGAGAGTTTATCGATCTTATTGTGCTTTTGGGAGTTATAGGTTAGAAGTTGACCGGGGACGGCAGCTATGACCCGTAATCTACCGTTTTAGTCGTCCGGGAGGGGGCTAGAACTAGTTGGGAGATCATTCTAGATAAATAGGAGTATCAAGACTAATATTGAGCTAAATTGAAGTCCATTGCTAATCCATCGTTGCCTAATCCCTAAACCACCTTCATCACTTAATTAATCCACTTTATTTGATTGTTCTTATTTTGTCTTTGAATTTGTTAGTTAATCAAACCACTCACCTCCTTGTTTAGTCTAAATAGCTCTAGCATAATGACTTAAGGTAATCACTAGAATTTGACTATTAATCCTTGTGGAATACGACCTTGCTTCCCTATATTGCAACTACACCGTATACTTGCGGCGTGGTGAAAATATTAGCGAACACCGCTGAGCTTGCGGTTCGTCCGCCGTCGAGTCACCGCTGAGCTCTGGAGTTCGTCCACCGTGCCGTCGACCCGCACCCCACCGACGACTTCTCTGTTTTGATACCTCCATTTCCTGATCTGCCGTGATTCTTCCTACACACCTATGGTAAGTATTAAATTAGTTTCCTAATTTTATAACGCGTTTCACTATTTTAAATATAGAATGATTATTATTTTAGAAAGAACAAATTTTGGAAAGAATTTTGGCATCTGCTATCAACCGTGTTGTGATTGTTGCATGGAAGGAATATGATTTATCAACTCTGATGAGGGGTGAAATATGCAAGGTCATAAGATCAGGACACGTAGCTTTGCTTGGAATACCAAAGTGGAATACCAAAGATGAGCAGCAGGGAGCAAAGAAGCTGTGAGAAATAGGCAGAGGGAAAAGTTCAGAGCAGAGCTAACCAGAGCAGAGTTGGCAGAGCAAAGCTTCCAGAGCAGAGCTGCCAGAGCAAAGCTTCCAGAGCCAGAGCTAACCAGAGCAGAGCTTCCAGAGCAGAGGGCCAGAGCCAAGTTGCCAGAGCAGAGCTGCCAGAGCAGAGATGCCAGAGCTAGCCAGAGCAGAGATGCCAGAGCCAGAGCTAACCAGAGCAGAGATGCCAGAGCAAAGCTTCCAGAGCAGAGCTGCCAGAGAAGAGCTTCCAGAGCAGAGCTGCCAGAGCCAGAACTAACCAGAGCAGAGGGCCAGAGCCAAGTTGCCAGAGCAGAGCTGCCAGAGCTAAGTCATTAAAGTCAGAGCCAGAGCCAAGTCGCCAGATCTAGAGTCAGAGCTAAGTCGTTAGAGTCAGAGCCAGAGCCAAATCGCCAAAGAGTAGAAGTCTGCCCCAAGGAAGGAAATCCAGAACTACTAGACAGAGCGGAATGATGAGGACAGAATCCAGCTCTGTAATTAGGGGACAACGACCTGACAAGTTATAATCTAATAATAGCCTTAATTAGTTTAATGGCGAGCATGCGGAATAGATGACCAAACGAATTTACTACTTTACCCCAACTGTAATGCCTATAAATACCTACGATGATGAAATAAAGCACACGCTCTCTCTTTTACTGCTTTAAGAACTCTTCTCTTCCTTTTCTCTCTAGAGTTTGAACTAATAAAATTACATATATAAATAAAATATCTAAATTGTTAGAGTTATGTTTGTTAGATAGTTGACAATTGGAGTCATGGTTGAATATAATTTCATATTTGATGATGCTCTCTCAAACTCTAGATGAGATGATGCTCTTTCAAGTTTTGGACGAGATGATTCTCTTTCAAGTTTCAGACAAGATGATGCTCATAAGTTAGAGGTGATCTGTCAAGTTTGCGACGAGATGATGCCCACAACTTGGTTGGTCTTAAAACTCCAAATGATATGATGCTCGATAAATCAGTTATGGTCTTTTAAATATCAGGCGAGATTATTTTCATAATTAGTTATGCTTTTAGAAGTTCGGAATTATATAATACTCACAATTCAATTATGATTTTTCAAACTCCATATAAAATTATGGTCAAAAGGCAAAATAAAAAAAATTGAAGAAAATTAATAAATCTTGTAACAACAAATGCAACAAATCAATCCTCCATCATACCTATGTCAAATTTATATGTATTTCTACTCTCTTTTTTTTCTTACGCGTCAACTTTTTATAAAATTTCATATGAAAACTAATGGGTATTTTTATGATCTCAACAAAATTAATAATTTAATTGCTAAAAGTTGTTGAGATTAATATAATTTAAAATGTATTACTAATATAATATAATTTAATTAATTATATAAATAATTTACATAAAAAAATATTTTATATAATTATCATAACAATAACATAAAATATATAAATTACAAGAAAATATGTACCCGTCGAAATACTAGTTAGATATATTAATATATGCGTATATACATGTTTGGAAATTAAGCTTGAGTGTTGGGGCTAGGGTTGACGCGTAAGCAGGAGTAGAAACGGGAAACAAAACAAAAGAATTAATAGCCGGGAAGGGTAAAAAGGTAAAAGTGTGAAATTGAGAGGTGATCCAAAAGGATCTACAATTGCTAATGGAGTCTGCTTTTCTTCACCATTTTTGTTTATTTTTCTTGTTTAGAGCACTCCCATCGGAGCTCTTAGAAGGTGATTGGTACGATGGAAGAGAGATGACAATACAATCGTGATTTATATCTTAATTTTATTTTTTTTGTTTAATACTTTATTCGTTTCATAAAAATATGCGTAGTTTTCTTTTTTCGTCCGTCCCGTAAAAATATGCATAGTTTTCCTTTTTCGTCTGTCCCATAAAAATATAGATATCTCATTTATAGTAATAATTCTCACACTAAACATCACAATCAATGTGAAATTCTTTCTCCACTCCCACTATACTTTACAGAATTTCTTAAAACTTGTACCGTCACATACTCTATGCATGTTTTTATGGGACGGAAGAAGTATATTCTTTTTTGTAGGAATCATCATTTCATTTGGAATCACCATTCCCATTTCTTCCACCTACCATGATATTAGTCATTTCATTTCATTCTTAATCCTTCTATATTTAAATTTCGACATTTATATTTGTTTATATATATATATATATATATGAAACATTATTATTATTATTATTATTATTATTATTATTATTATTATTATTATTATTAGGGTTAATAGCCAAAAAATACATGAACTTTCACCGAATTTGCAAATTGCACATGACCTTCAAAAATAGCCCTAGAATACATGACCTTTCAATTTAATCGTGATTTTCACCCGACGAGAATTCCGATCAGGGCTAAGTTTGACCGGTGATTATGTGGACATTACATGGCATATTACGTGGCTAATTATACACGCTGTCAAATATGTGTAAAAAACGACGTCGTTTTTTACTAATTTTAACACCACTCACCTTTCATCTCCTTTGAAGCACCAGTGCACCACCTTTTACACTTACGGTTGAATTTTGGAGGGAGATAGAACGTCGAAGGGTTCGAGGCGAATCAAAGGAAAATCGAAGGAATTTCTTCTACTATTCCGGCAGCGAACAAGCGACGAAGGCAAAGAGCTACGTTTGAAGAGCACGTTTGAAATCGAAGGAAGATAGAAGGTGGATTTCAGAGTGTGATAGCATGACTGGAAGGTATGAAAGTAAAATTGCGAATTTCAAAGTGATATGAGATAGTTCTTAAGTTCTGTATTTCTTCATCGTTTAGGGTTTTGAAAATGATTTTTTTTTCGCAGTGATTACTTCACACTGTTTGTTCATCATGGCGGAGAGTTTCGTGAAGTACAGGGCTTTGAGAAGTTGGGCAATAGCAAATGGTTGGTTCATTAGATTTAGAAGGGTGTCTAAAGACCAATGTGAGGCTATCTGCAAGCCTCCATGTGCATGGAGGGTGTATGCATCTATTGTAAGCAAAGATAAAGCATTTCTGATTAAGTCATTTAAGGGGGAACATAGCTGTAAGAGGGCTACAAAGAACAAGTTACTAAGTTCTAAATGGATAGCTAATAAGTACCTGCCAGTTTTTAGAGTAAAACCGAATTGGGATATTAGTGAATTGAGGAGGGATATAGCTGATAGATTTGCAGTGGATGTTAGCAGGGATAGGTTATATAAAGCAAGGAAACATGCATTAAAGCTTGTCAGAGGGTCGGTTGAAGAGCACTATGCATCTCTGAGGAGATACATAGCTGAACTGAAAAGAGTAGATGGGGAGTGTACATTTGAGGTTGTTGTGGGCAGTGATGGGGTATTCAAGGGAGTGTACATAGGTCATTCTGCATTGAGGAGAGGTTTTAAAGAGAGCTGTAGACCATTGGTAGGCTTAGATGGCTGTTTTTTAAAAACTTACTTGGGTGGGATCTTGATGTGTGCTGTTGGAAAGGATGGGAACAATCAGATGTTCCCAATAGCATGGGGAGTGGTGGCTGTTGAAAACGAGGTGAATTGGAGTTGGTTTGCCAAGCTTCTGGTAGATGATCTGGAGATAGGCACTGGAGAAGGCTACACCTTCATCAGTGATCAACAGAAAGTAAGTAATCTAAAGATAATTTGGTTTATGCATTGAGCTTGTAATATGCACTAATACCTGTATCTTTCAAATATAGGGGCTTATGAATGTTTTGAGCAATTATGCTCCAAGGGCAGAGCATAGGAATTGTGCCCGCCACATCTATATGAATTGGAAAAAGGAGAATAAAGGAGCAACACTCAAGACTATATTCTGGAAGGCTGTAAGAGCTACAACCGAACAACAATACAAGAAGGTGCTTGAGGAGATGAAGGCTGAGAGTGTTGGAGCTTACCAGAGCTTCATTGAGAGGGACACTTCAAAATTTTTTAAGGCGTTTCTGTCTTTTACCCCCTGTTCAGACATGATAGACAATAATATAAGTGAGACTTTCAATGGCTGGATACTTAGTGCTAGAGGAAAGCACTTGATACACTGTTTGGAAGAAATCAGAACAGCCCTTATGATGAGGCAAGTGAAAAAGCTACATGTTATGGCAAAGGTTTCTGATAGGCTTTGCCCTATGATCAGCAAGAAACTTGAGAAAATGATGCATCAGTCTAGGAACATGAACATCATACATGCACTCGGGGATAAGTTTGAGGTAGATGATGAGGGTGAGAAATATGTTTTCAATATTCCTTTAAGGAGATGTACATGCAGAGTATGGGAGCTTATTGGTATACCTTGCGCACATGGTTTGGCATGCATTAGGTACTTGAATGATGATGCATCTAATTTTGTGCATGAGTATTACACAGTTTCCAAGTATTTGCAGGCTTATAAATATACATTGGAGCCACTGAATGGTCCATTACATTGGCCGCAGTGTGAGGGCAGTGTGATTAAACCTCCAACAGTGAAGAATATGCCTGGGAGGCCTATGAAGAATAGGATTAGGGATCCCCATGAGGTTGATCCAAAAAATCCTAATAGGCTGAAAAGAAAAGGGCTAGTTATGACATGTGGTAACTGTGGTGAGCGTGGTCATAACACAAGGGGCTGCAAAAAGGAGAAGGTCGAGAAGCCTACAAAAGAAAAAGGAGCAAAGCGGAGGCCTAAGAAGAATGATGCTACAGCAAGAGACCCAGGGAAGAGGCCTATGATGTCAAAGGCAGAGCAAAGAGAGATTGCCATGGAGAAGGCATTTGCAATGAGGGGTGCTGGACTCTATATCAGTGAGGGCAGTGGCAACCAATACTTTAGGGTACTTAATTGTCATTACTCTTCAATTATGTTAGTGTATGATGATATGTTAACTCATTCTTCAATTATTGCAGACACCTGATCAGAGGGGTGTTACCCATATTACTCAAGGAGGAGCATCAGGAGCATCAGGTAGCAGAGGAAGAGGAAGAGGAAGAGCTCGGGGTGGTGCAACCGGCAGTGGTGCAAGCAATCAAGAGTCAGGAAGCACAGTGTTGGAAGGCTCAACTACTCAAGAGAGCATTAACAAGTGATTTCAGACTAGAACAACTTTTGATCTTTTGAATTTAGGCTCATCTTTTCAATGTCAGTGTTTGGATAAACATGAAATTAATCCATCTTTTTGTACATTATATCATACTCTGTCCACATGCTGAAATGATGAATCAATGAAGATGAACTTTTGGGCAACTTTGTGTATCTTTCTCAACTTTGTGTATCTTTCTCAAGTTTTATGTAAAATCATTCATTTTGCTCAATGAAGAATGAAAGATGAAATTAAGCTTCTTCATTCATTAACAAATGGAAAATTACATCTTAGAATACAACAACATAATTACTACAACAATCAAAGCAAAAGTGAGAATTCTAAGTCTACATTCCATTGCTTTGAACTTTGCTTCCACTGAACTTGGCATATCTTTCTTGTTCACCATGGACTCAAGGGCTTCAACTCCATCACCTTCATACCCACTGTCATCCATCAAGCGACGAAGGCCCTCCATTTCGACGAATGCAGCATCTCTTTCATTTCTCAAATTGTTAAAACAGAGCTTGTAATATGGTGTTAGCTCCGGATCGACCCAATCCCAAAAACGACAATCCTCGCCATCTCTCTGTCCACATTCAACGTACCTCCTCTCTGGATTCTTCTCAGTGTGAGAAGTATTCATAATCGCAGGGAGTTTATGAAAACATCTCCTGTAGACGCCTTTACTCGACCTTTCAATTGACGAAGAACTTCGCGAATGACTCATGATTCTTCCTCAATCTGCCTTCTTTCTTCTCGATCCGCGTTTATCCCTTCAATTCGATGGCATTCTAGAAATCGGGAGATTAGGCGCAAGAACCCTAATTGTAGAGGAAGAACGTTGGATTTCAATTTAAAGTATATTAATTCGTTTAATTTCTCAAAACGACGTCGTTCAGTGTGTTAGAATGTAAGTATTAAACGACGTCGTATTCCTACCGTCTTCGGTCGACCACGTAGACAAATTCCGGGAGCCACGTCAACAGTGTCGAATGTGTTGGTCAACGCGGGTGAAAATCACGATTAAATTGAAAGGTCATGTATTCTGGGGCTATTTTTGAAGGTCATGTGCAATTTGCAAATTCGGTGAAAGTTCGTGTATTTTTTGGCTATTAACCCTTATTATTATTCAATATACAAAAAAAAATTTTGAATAAAAAAAATATTTTTCTTACAAAATAAAATATTATCAATTTTATATAAGCAATAGTCTAATATATGGATTGAAATTGATGCAACACATTACATAATTATATATTATAAAATTCTACGTATTTATTTTATTTTAATTTGTTCTCCTTCTTTTTTTCATGTTTCAATTATATATATATATATATATATATATATATATATATATATTTCCTATTTATTGTACATCAACAATTACACTAATTAATTGATTTTTTTTCTAATTTATATATACTAAAAACAATGGGTCCAGATTATTAAAAAATGTGTTTAACTAAGGTAACTATTTACAGTATAACAAATACAATAAAAAATATAATTTGTGAGATATATATTTTTACTCTAAAACAATATTATTTTAAATGAGAATTGATATACTTACTGTTTAACTACATATATAAAAATAATAGTGGGAATTATCACATATAGCCATTTTTGTTAAAAACATAAGTTTTATTGCCCTAGTTTATAATAGATAAGTTATATAGCCATTTTAGGCTTAAAAGACTATAACACCCTTTGACTTTTTTGAAACTTTGAGTACTCGATGGTGTACTCGATGGAACCATTGTGTACACCATCGAGTAATGAAAAAAATGAAGATTTTCTACAACACTATCGAGTAATCGAAGTACTCGATGGTGTACACGATGGCACCACGAGTACTCGATGGTGTACTCGATGGTGTACACGATGGCGCCATCGAGTACACCATCGAGTACAAAAAAGTCAAAGGGTGTTATATTCTTTTAAACTTAAAATGGCTATATAACTTATCTATTATAAACTAGGGCTATAAAACTTATGTTTTTATGAAAGAGGGCTATAATAAGATTTCCCTCAAAATAATACTACGTGAAATTTATGCTAAATTTTGTGGACTCCTTAATAATAAGGTTAATTGCCTGTAAATCCATAACGTTTTCACGGAATTGTTTTTGCTCCCAATTTAAAAAAGCTGCTTTTAAATATATAACCTTTTGTTTTTGTCACGAGTTTGTCCGATGACCGATTTTTTCTTACGCCGGCACCGAAAAATAACACGGTGGCAGCCATAATTGACAGAGTGGCAGCCAGAGTTGACACCTAAGCACATTTTTGACATGTGGAATAAAATAAAATTAAAAATAAAAATAAAAATAGGAAAATCCCCCCTCCCTCCCATCATCTTCTTCCCATTTCCCCTCTCCCCACCCGCTCGTCTGAGTCATGTCGACGGAGGCACGACCTACCGGCTGCTATCGCCGAAGTCAGTGGAGAGAAGTTTCGACTACGGCAGTGGCTGGGCTGCCGTCCGACCGAACGAATGGAAAAGGGAGATTTGGGGGTTAGGGTTTGCAGAGGGCGCGATCTGGAGGCCACGGGCTTGGATGGCGGCGATCTCATCGTCGTTGTTCTGAGTCAAGGGAGAAAGGGAAAACGGTGACGGCAGCCCATTACTGCTATTTTGCCGGAGAGAGAAAAGGCAGTCGGTCGAAGGGGGGACGACATCGGCGGGCGGTGACTGCGGGTTAGAGATCTAGGACTCGAGAAAAATATGGAGGGCGGCGCCGCTGTTTGAGATACAGACAGTGGTGGTGGCCCAAGCTCTCCAGAGATCGAGCTCTCCAGATGTTCCGCGTATGAGAAGCTAGAGATCGAGAGGCGTCGGTGGTGGTGGCCCAAGCTCAGTCACGGGCACCGGTGGTGGTAGCGGCATGGGGCGGCGCCGGCGGTGGTGGCGGTAGGGGTGGCGACGGCGGGGTGGGGGAGGGGGATTAAGGTTTTGGGGGTGAGGGAAGGGGGATTTTTGTATGTATATATATATTTTTAACTCCACAAATGTGAAAAAAAAATTCCTAGTGTAATTTCTTGCTGCCATAGTGTCAATTCCGGCTGCCACTGTGTTATTTCAGACGCCAGCGTAAGAAAAAAACCGGTCACCGGACAAATTCGAGACAAAAATGAAAAGTTATGTATTTAAAAGCATATTTTTTAAATTTGGAGCAAAAACCAATTCCGTGAAAACATTATGAATTTACAGGCAATTAACCCTTAATAATATTTAGTGTTAACGTAATTAAGTATTAATTCATTCAAACGTTTAAGTTCTATGAAATTAAAGAAGAAAAAAAAATAGAATTAAAAATGCTTAAATTTATCTATCGACAATTGATTTTTTTATTTTTCAAGACAAAAGTGTATATCCTATAGAACAAAATTACCATTTTAATTTTAAAAATTTGCAAATGTTCTTCGTAAAATACATTAATAAAATATTTATCTACTCAATACTATTTATAATTTTTATACTTGTAAAGTGATGCAAAAGGTAATTTAGTAACATAAAATAATTTCATTTCATTCCTTAACATTATTTCTAGCTACTAAATATAGGAATGGAATCAAACAAATAATCACAATTACATTCCTTTAGTATTCCTTGTGCATATCAAGTATGAGAATCATCGAAGGTTTGTCATTCTTTTCCCATCTTCATTCTATTCGTACTTCCATTCCATTTCACCCTCATTCCTTTCCATCATATCAGAGCATCCATAGTGGGGGCTCAGCAAGCAACCCTGCGCCTGGCTTGCGCAAGCCCCACCCCAATGCCACGCTTCACGGGTGTGCTCTTAGTGTCCATGCGAGCATCAGGTTCAGAAAGAGAGAGGATTGGACGCATGCACTGCAGCATATCCCAATCAGAAAATATGGTGCATTGAAAAAAAAATTAAATTAAATTTGGAATGGCTTTTCTTGTTTGATAATTATAATTTTTTTTCTTAATTTGATAGAACCGTTGCAACAACCCTTTGATTTTCTTTTTTTATATTTATTTTTTATTTCTTCTATAAATACTATCATCTCCAATTCAATTTTCACAGAACTCTCTTCCTCTTCAACTTCTTCACTCTATTTCTTCCTTTCATTTAATTGTACGTGCTAGAAAAAATGGAGGATAATTGGGGAAATTGGTGGAACACTCCCCCAAAAGCCGTCTTCGGCCAATTCAAATTTGTCTGACTGATCAGTCTTTTCGCCGTTCTCTCAAGAATCAAACTTCATGCCTACGACGAGTCTTGAGGAAATTAATTTGAACGTCAATTTTGCAGCGACGGTGAACGATGATATGGAGGAGATACCTCTTGGCTGTCATGTCGCATATGATAGGTTTTTAGGCAGTTAAAAAAAATATTTGCTGATATAAAGAAGCAATTGATTACATAACTAAATGTTAAGTCTTCTTTGATTAATGAATTGGAAAAACTGGAAAATTAATATTCTTATGATAGTTGGTTGTAATTTTCTCACAAACAATAAAATTTTAATAAATTCTATACTATAATATAACTAAAACATATTTAATTTATAAATTAAACATAAAATTAAATAGTTTGACTAGAAGCTAGGGCATGATATATATGTCTTTCCCTCTTCGATCTGGAAATAGAATATAAATACTTTGTTTTTTTAGGGGGAAGATAGAATATAAGTGTTAGAATATTAATTGATCATTACTGAAGTTCCTTGTATTAAACTAACGTGATATTATAAGCTCATATGCATGGAAATTTAAACTATTAAGTTTATAGTGAGATTATCAAATACACATTTAACTTCTTAGAATCAGCATTATATATGTTAATTTTCTTTTTCTTAGAGATATATAATATGGAGTAAAATTTTGAAGTAGCCAAAATGAACCATAAAACACAATTTATGGCCGCACATTGAAAAAACACAAAATTTGGTCATTTTTATTGATTTGGACGTTTTTACCCTTAATGAGGCGGACCGGGTAGGATCAGGCACGCAGGTCGCGTGCCAGGTCGGGTTAGGCACTTATAGCACTAATAGTGCCATAAGTGCCAAGATTTTACTTTGGTTTTATTTTGGATTTCCGTTGGCACTTTTGGCACTATTTAGTGCCAAAAGTACGGAAATCCAAAATAAAACCAAGTAAAATAGTCATTTTGGCACTTATGGCACTAATAGTGCCATAAGTGCCAACGGAAATTCAAAGTAAAACTACGTAAAATGGTCATTTTTGTGGCACTAATAGTGCCATAAGTGCCATACGTGCACAAATACAAAAACAACATCATTTAAATCCTAAATAGAACATCTAAACCCCAAATGGATAATCTAAACCCTAAATGGAACATCTAAACCCCAAATAGATAATCTAAACCCTAAATGGAATATCTAAACCCTAGGGGGAAGTGTGCACTTATGGCACTAATAGTGTCATAAGTGCCATACGTGCAGCACAAATACAGATCAGATCATATCTGCCATGGCTGAAATCGAAGGAGGCAGAGATCAGATCTGCCGATGGAGGAGGCGGCGCAACGATCAGATCAGATCCACCGCTGCCGCCTCATCAGATCAGATCCACCGTCGCCTCATCAGACCAAATCCGCCGTCGCCGCCTCATCCTTGACTCTGACGACTTCTGCCCAAGCGGCGCGCTGGAGAGAGAGAGAGGGAGATGAGAAAGAGAGAGGAGAGAGCGGCAGCCGCTGCCCGCTGAAGAGAGAGAGAGAGAGAGAGAGAGAGAGGGGGAAATCAGAAAGAGAGAGGAGATAGAGAGAAGGGTAGAATAGTCATGACATACAAAAAATGGCCAAAATTTATGTTTTTTCAAATGGTGGACAAAATTTGATGTTGTATGTTGAATAGGGCCATCCGGCCCTATTGTTTCTATAATATGTTAATTAAACTCGTCTTCAGGAACAGAGATTGAGAGAAATCAAAGTCCCATTAAGAAATAAAAATACTCCTTTTATTCCTTAAAAATAGTTCATTTTCTTTATTAAAAAAATAGTTCATTTCCATTTATAAACATTACCTCACAACAAAATATATTAACTCACTTGACGATGAAGCGCAGTCTGTTGGTAAGACGTTTCTCCTCCAATCAATAGGTCGGGGGTTCGAGTCACCCTAGGAGTTAGAGTGTGAGTGGGTTTTTTCCTTTCTTTGGTTGTAACAAATTTAAATATATATATATATAGGGGAGGGCTACAGTAAAAACACTTCTTAAAATATAAATATAAACGTTTTTTAATGTACGAATTTTATCCAACATGGTTACGAATTCATCCAACATGGTTACGAATTGTGAAAAATAAATTTTTGCTATCTTTGGGATTCGAACCCAGGACCACGAATTCATCCAAAAGGGTTACGAATCAACCGTAGATCTTGATGATCTAAGGGCTGAAAATCATTTATATTTTATACACTTAAGAGTGTTTTTATTCTAGCCCTCCCCTATATATATATATATATATATATATATATAGGGGGTGGTTATTCCACAAACCCCTCTTAGTATATAACTTAAGACCTTATATTAACCATAGATCTCTTAGTATCTAACAGCTGAAATTAGTTTGGAAGATCCACTGTTATTCAATTTATTTCACTACTTAATTCACGTATAATGACGTCGGAGGGTAAATTCGTAATGACCTTTTGACTTTCTAACTAGCCAACTACACATTACCGAAAACAACGCCCCATTAAATTGGAATTAAGATTTGATGTAATCCATATTGATATCAATTTTGTAGTTGCGTGAATTAGGAAGACAAAATCTATGATATTATTTTGTTAAAAAGGGAGATGATATATCAGCAACCCATTAAATTAAATGCAGCCAATCTAACCCATATGAATCTATAGAGTATATCTTTCAAAATTTGACGAAAGAAAAGGTCGACGAAAAAGAAGAGACGGCGCAAGGCACGAACTAAGGGGTGGTCGACGAAATTCCGGCGATGGCACGAACTAAGGGTGGTCAGATCGGTGAGATTTAATAGGAACGGGCATTGTTTTCGATGGAATTTTTGGGGTTTTCGCAATTTTTGCTATTGTTATTGGTAATTAAATGTTCGGCACTTTTTTTGGGGTGTGGTTGAATCAATATTGGTTTTATATGAATTTTTTTTTCTGTACTATGTTTTGGTGGTCCCTATTTGGCGTTTTCAGATCAGTGGGGATGGAAATAGACTAGTGTCTACACTTTAATCAATGTTTGGTGCTCATTGATTATCGATTTCCACGTGTGTGTTTCCTCATCTAAAAATTGAGTTTTGTTGAAATTTACTGGATTGGTTATTTTTCAGTGGTTAAATATTTTGTTTTTGGCAAACTTTTTGTAATTTGAATGAATTTTTGGTGTTTGTTCATTATTTACTTTACTTTTAGAGTTGTAACCTTTTTCTGTAAAATGTAAATGTCCAGGGAATGTTACTACAAAGGACAAAGGGAAAAATATAATTGAAGGTTCGGTATTCGGCGAGGGTAGTCGTATTGCAAACAGAGGTTATCATTTTTTTTTCGTGATTTTGTGCGAATTGTTCTGCATAATATAGTATTTTCAATTTTTAGTATCCTTTTTAGTGAAATTGTACATGTTGTGGTGAGATCTGAATTTTTTCTCTTTTTCTAACATTGGTATTATTTTTTTTCTTTTGTAGGGAAGAGTAAGAACAAAGTGCAGGGGAAAGGTGTGACTGATACATCTGATTTTGTGGAGAATAGTCCTCGAGTAACTAGAGGTAATTGTGCATGAATAATCTATTTAGTTGTATGAATAATGTTCATTTGTTGCACTAATAAATGTATGGAACGAATATATGTACGAAAATGCATGAAGTGGGTTTGATAAGTGAATGAATATTTTATAGTATAGATGTCGTCATTGTCGTTACATGGGTTAGCAAATTCAAAATTGTTAAATGTCACTGTCATTAGTTAGGTTAGTTAATTGAATATCATTTTGTTAAGCTATAATGCTGAAAGAGGTACTAAAAATTTTGTTTGGTATGAATTTTTAATTTGAATTAGAGCACGTGAATCTGTGAAATTCTTGTGCGAATTTTATTATAATCTGCATGAATAATTTGTATTCCTTATCGTTGTATGCTTGCTTAGTGCGATATTTATAAAAATTCGTGAGTTACTTCCTGTTTGTGCTGTGAGTATATACTTTATACTTTGGCTATATACTAATGTCTGAATATATATACTGTATAATGCATGAGTATTTTGAAAAATGCAGAAATGTTTTTCTATACTATATCTCTATTATATTGCTTATATGAATTTCTCTAATAACTGAAATATTAATTAGGGTACAGTTGTGCATGCAAATATTTTTTTGAAAAGAAATGGCTTTAATATATTTTGGTATTTGTCACATTCAATAGACAGTTAAGTTCATAAGTTTGCGTGAATCTTTTCTACATTTGATTGCCTGTACATGCAGGTAGCGTAAAGGGAAAGGCCAAACTGAATGAAGGTGTTGCACAACTGAATGAAGGTTATATTTTGACTATAATATGTTAATGAATGCCATTCTATAGAATAACGATGTTTATTGCACTAAAATATGAGTTATACTTTTAATACGTTATGCAGTTCGTACGAAGTATCGGAATGATCCAACATTGTTAGCTTTTAAGCGATCGTTACTTGGGGGTATGTTTATAATTTAATATGCAGTTCATTAAGATTTTATTTTAATTGAAATATGATTAGTTTGAATTATTGCTAATGTGAATTTTTCTTTATGTATACTGTGAAGTTTGTACTGGAACACTTTAGTTGTCATGTGTAAAAGCAAATTTTATTTATTTGAACAGGTAAGATTTTGAAGAGGAAGTTGAGTGAGACGTCGGGTAAAGATGTTACTGGTAGTTCGGTTGTCCCTTCTATCAGAGTCGTGCCGCCGGTAGCCCCTGCCAAGAGGACCAGGATTGACAAGCGTAAGCTTGATGTAGAAAATTACACGAAGTTAGAGGTGAAGAAATATGATGATTACCCGTCTCTATACATTAGGAGCACGCCATGCGTTCTATTGAAAGTTGTCAATGAAATGAACGACGTTCAGAAACAGGTTGTGAAGTCTTTGGGCTTTGGTCATGTGCTTAATCTTACAATCCAAGAGATGCCTAGTAAGCTAGATTACTGGGTGCTTGATCACTTCCATGCCCGAAGGTCGGAGATCATGTTTCCATGTGGGAAGTCAATTGAAGTGATTGAGGAAGATGCGTATCGCATGCTCGGGTTTCCTCGTGGTGGTAGACCGGTGGATCTTCTGGAAAAATATGAGACTACCGACTTGTATGACGAGTGGGTAAGCTGTTTTCCAGATAAACAGCGTAAAACTATAAAAATCAGTGATGTGAAAGACGCTATGTTAGCTTCTGTAGATGGGGGCCGATGGTTTAAGGTGCATTTTTTAGTGATGGTGACACATTGCCTTATTTCGAGTTCGATGCATAGATCTGTCATTCCTAGGGTTATTAAGAGCCTTGATGACTTGACGGTTGTTCGTGACTTGAACTGGTGTGCGTATGTAGCTGATTCTTTGATCGATAGCAAAGGTAAATGGGAAAAGGATACCCAATCAATGTTCACTGGGCCTATTATGTTTCTCGCGATAAGATGGCAATAACCATTGATATTTTTTTGGTTTGGTTGCACTTGTTGTGTACTAATTTATTTAATAATTGCAGATGCTTTATGTGGATAGGGTAACATGGGCAAGAACAAGTGTAAGGAGGAGCTTTCCTTTATTAATAAATTGGTGCACAAAAACACTGAGAGACAGGGAACTTGCTGAGATACATTGTGGCAAGTTTGGTGACGGAATTGTTCTTGACCCAATTGAAATTATGGATGATGATGGGGAGAGAGACAGAGATGTTGTTGGTGCGCGGGATGAAGTTCTTGAGAAGTCCATTTGTGGTTTAGTGATGGGTTGGCATAGACATTACACGTAATAAAATTTTGGATTTTAGTTTATTGTGTGAATGAATAAATTTCATGGTTGGCGTGAATTATTTTATTTCATTTTCTGGATGATGTGTGTATTTTTCATTGACATTCTCGTCAAAGTCATCATAGTCATCAGATTCATCATATGGTTATTTTATATTGACACTCTTATGAACCTCAATTTTGCAATGCCTGATATGGAATTAGTAAAATTCTATTACAACAATCTCTAATGACTTTAAAATTAATGCAATAATGTAACACACTACCAAATCTGATGTTGTTCCTGTCTTATACACATAAAATTCGTACACTAACCACAAATATTCGTGCAATTTAATAACTTACAACAAATAATTTTGTCAAATTAACTATGAATTCATGCAGTTAACGAGTTGATTCGCATTGACTTCTAGCATTATTCGTTTAATAACTATTGTGAAATGGTTCGTATTAAATTGTGAAATTGTTTGTGTTAAAAAAATGAAATGGTTCGCATTTAATCCAGGCATATTAATTTATAATTCATTGTAATAATGCATAGCTTTCATGTGTGAAAATAATTGAAATTTAGTACATGGGTAATAATAATGCTTGAATATTGAGGGCATATTGAATAATTCGTACATATTAATGTCTAATTTGTGTTAATAATTCATGTTAATTAGTCCAATAACGAAAGTGTAAGATGTCTAAAATGGGATGAATTTTAGAGGTGATTCATACATATTAATGTATGATTCGTGTTAATAATTCATGTTAATTAGTCCAATATCGAAAGTGTAAGGTGTCTAAAATGGGATGAATTTTAGAGGTGATTCATACATATTAATGTATGATTCGTGTTAATAATTCATGTTAATTAGTCCAATATCGAAAGTGTAAGATGTCTAAAATGGGATGAATTTTAGAGTATCATCGTATGAATTTTTAAAAAAATTGAAACGAATAATAAATATATTTATTTACTTTGTATGAATTCGTAACCAAGGTTATGTGAATTCCAACTAATATACGATAATTAAACACATGTAGCACATGAATTCGATACTACAACAGGGTTTAGTACGTGTTGAATAAACCAAAAAGACATGATAGAATGAAGATTAAGATTAACAATGTCGTGTACCAAAGTGCTCCATACGAATTTGATTTTTGGTGTTTCTATTATTTTATGTTTAGGTTTAATATTGAATTTTGTAGATTTGATTAGATATGGTAACTAATATACAATTAATTAGTGAAATCCCCATAAATAAGGAATAAGATATTATTAAGTATTGAAATTACCAATCTATCCTATTCTAAAGTGGCGTTAATTTTAGTACTTAAAATTAGAATTAATTCAAGCCATTAGATCTTATAAATCTAACGGATGTTATTGGTTCTTATTTTATATCTTAAAACTAGTTCTTATTTTAGCCTAACCCTATATATATATATATATATATATATATATATATATATATATATATATATATATATATATCAACTCACTTACTTATTATATCACATGTTGGACCCCTTTTTCCACTCACAATATAATTAATCATTTTTAACGCTATCTTTAGATTAGACCGTTTCTTCACTCGCAATACACTCACTCACAATTATTACAACATGTATCGTCTTCTTCTATGGCTATTTTTTGGAGATTGAGGGAGTACTATAATAATACTAATACATTCCAAATTCATGTGTATCAATAAAGAAGCAATTATGCTTAGTAAGTTGTCCCTTTAGGAATGACCTAGTTGTGGAGTGAGCATTCTTAAACTTAAATGTCTTCTGTTTGAATCTCAATAATGACCATAAATCTGAGCTTATTATACTTGACTATTCAAATACTCCCTCCGTCCCATTACAAATGTCTCATTATGTTTTGGCACGGAGATTAAGAAATGTATAGAATGTAGATAAAGTGGTTGGTGAAATTTAGGTTTCCAACAAAAATACTTGACTATTCAAATTCATGTAGGCCACATAGTATGTCTTCTTTAATGACATGGAAAAGCAGGAATAAATTTGTATGCCATATTTTCTTGTCGAATTGGAGCCTCTCTCACTCTTAATTAAGGAGAGGAATTGAAAACTTATTCCTATTTGTATTCAAATTTTCTCCACGCTCAAACAAAAGAATTTACAATTGTCCTTTTGTAGGAGAAATTTCACCGAATACCCGGAGTTGAGTTGAGTTCTAGAAATGTTTTCCCACCTAATCTACAACGTGAATTTTTGATGGTGACTGAAAAAGATTGACTAGTTGTTGCCTCTCAAATTCATAATTTTAAGTGTTAGGAAAGGTTTATTTTTTATGAGTAATCTAGATGAATAAAAATAATATAAGATAATTTATTATTTACAAAAGATGGTTTGAAACTCTGGTATATCGTCTAAGTTATTTTCTTCTGATTTATATCTGTTAAAATAATAAAATTTAAAGTATTTTAATAATAAAAAAATATTCAATCATATATATCAAAAAATTAAATGCCTTCATAATGATTAGCTTGAGTTTAGGTTTTCCATTGGTTGGAAATGCTAATGGGTTCACACAAGTTTGAAATTGCAATACGTCGATAAATTTGAATATATTTATATTATGAAATCGTAAAAACTGTCTCTATCTTAACACCATTTTCAGAAAGCTGGTAATGAAAAATATAATTTATATCTTACCTTTTTTCAATTGAAACTCAATGGTGAGTTAGATATTTGGGGATATGTGAGTTTTTTTCGACTCGTTTGGCTTTCGTTTTTATTAATTTTTTAAGGAGAAAGATCGATCTCATGGTATGGATTAGTTTTGTGAATTGAAGGCTGAAAGAAACTACTACATACTGTATAAATGACACTTTTATTAATAATAAATAGTAATATTTTTATTACATATAAATAATATTTTTAAGAGTTAATTGCATGTAATATCATAACTTTTGGCCCAAATTCATTTTGTCCACGAGTTTTAAAAAATTCAATTTGTTTACAACCTTTGACTTTTATTCAATTTTTCCACAATTTTTTCCCTCCAAATTGAATTTGACGTGGCGCTGATGTGACTCGCCGGTACGCGCAATACTTATCACTGTTTGAATTTGATTCAAATTTGACAATCTGCGAGTTCGAATATGCACCTGTCAGCAATGGCAACCAATCAGCAACTTCGACGATTCCACCCTCCTTCCGCAGCAGTGGCGAATCCACCGCCTCCCGCTACAGTGACGAATCCACCGGCTCCAACAATTGGAAGAGCGCTGCCTACCAATGGGCTATCGGCGCTCACCAGTTACGGCTGAGAAGTCAAACGAATCAAACGGCGGAAGATGATTGCGGGGAAGAAGAAGATCAATTACGGGAAAGAGAAGATGAAATTATGGGCTCTGTATAGATTAGGAATTTTAGATCATTAATTATTTAGGGCTTTTTTATGTTAATTTAATATTATACTTCCTCCGTCCCATAAGAGTGTATCATATATGGGACGACGCGCGTTTTAAGAAAAAATTGATAATTAATGTGTTGAGTGGAAATGAGTGGTTGTAATTGAATTGATGGTGGGGTTGTAAAAATGAGCGGATGTGGTTAAGAAGTAAAAGTGGATCCATATGGGACGGATGAAAATGGAAAATGTGATACACTCTTATGAGACGGAGGGAGTATGGAAAATTATGTATTTTTATATATTTCACGTCAATGTTACGTGTAAAAATTAAATCCACATCAGTGCCATGTCAATTTTACGATGACCGGCAATTAAAGGTTGTGGAAAAATTGAACAAATGTCAAAGATTGTGATAAAAATTGGACATTTTAAAACTTGTGGGCAAAATGAATTTCAGGCAAAGATTGTGATATAACATACAAATACAATCAACCCTATTTTTTTTTTTATAAAAAGTAAATGATAATTTATATAAAAATAAATTATACTATATAACAAATGATACTTTTAGTAATAAAAAATAATACTCTCCTCGTCTCACAAAAATATGAATATTTTGTTATTTTGAGCTGTCTTACAAAAACATGAACATTTTTATTTTGGTACACTATCCCACCACTAGGGATGTCAATCGGGCCAACCCACTCGGTTTCGGGCCAACCCATTCGGTTTCAGGTTATTTTCGGTTCAGGCTAGTCGGTTTTTTTATTTTTCGGGCGAAAATTTTTCAACCCTAACCCGCTCGGTTTCGGGCTAGCCTGTTCGGGCCCACAAATTTATGATTTTTTATATGTATAATTTTTTTATATGGATAATCATATTATTGTAATAAAAATATGTCGTGCTTTTTAAATCAAAATATTTCGCCTTATTTTAGATACAAAAATTTGTGTTATTTTAATGTAAATTTGCATAATATCTAATTTTAACTTTGTTTCCGATAAAAGTTGTATATAGATATAACATAAATTACTATCTTTCTTTGACTTTTATATCATAAATATTTATTATTAATCGTTAGAAAAAATCAAAACATATTATACAAGTATCAAAATGTTATTATCAACTTAAAAAGTAAAGTATTAAAGTTTAGAAATCAATTATTAAGAAAGTGTTCGGTTAATCGGGCCAACCCACTCGGTTTTCGGGCGAACCCTTTCGGGCTCGGGCTATTTTCGGTTCGGGCCATTCGGGCTAAATTTTTTTCGGGTTAAAAATTTTCAGCCCTAACCCACCATTTTTATCGGTCTATTCGGGTCGACCCATCGGTTTCGGACTTTTTTGACATCCCTACCCACCACAATCCATTTATTTTTTATCTCTATTTTTCATAAAGTGTAATTCATTTTTTATTTACAATACATTTTATTTAATATTTTTTAAAGTTCGTGCCAGCAAATATTCATGTTTTGGTTAGACAGAGAAAATTATATACTAGTACTTTTTAGTGTATGTAAATAATATCGGATTAGTGGAATTGAATCAAATCAAATCGAATTGACCGGTCCAAACCAGACAGACCGCACTCTACATCCTGTCATCCATGTATGGAGGAGAATTTGCGAAGAAATAATACACTTGAGTATAAATTTTTTGGCTTGATGAATTGGAAGTCGCTATAATTTAATGAGCTACCTGGTAAAACTTGTGGTCCAAATTGAGTCACTAGAAACTCAATCATACTGTATAAAGCAAGCTCCCTTGAGTAGCTAGTTTGACTTAAACAGTTTAGGTTCAGAGGCCTTTTGCGCCCAAGTCATACGCACTCGCTTCTTTTTTTTTTTTTTTTTTTACAATATAAAATAAAAAAAATTAAAAGATCACGCCATATGATACTTGAACTCAAGATCTTTGGTCTTAGACATTAATCCCTTACCGCTTGGTCAACACATGCACAAATACACACTCGCTTCTGTTTCACTGACATAGTCAATAAGTTTTAATGCTTGTGCGCAGGGGGTGGATCCAGGATTGAATGTTAGGGGGGACTGAATTTGTTGAATTACGATGTCTGAAAACATTTACACGGGGGTTTGGGGGCGGTAGCCTCCGAAGCAATTTTTTTTTAGCATTCCGTACACTTCATTTTCGTGCATTTTTTAACAATCACTTATTATTATTATTAAATTGAGGTTTATTATAAAAGAAAAAGATAAAAATCCCTTGAGAGCACAAAACGCAGACTAAGGGCACGAAACTCGAAAAGAGATCGTTAAGCAAAGAAACCTGAAGACACTAGCAATCCCATAAATTAGGATAGTCGTCCATCTCATCTGACCAACGTCTATGAACTATATTATTCATTGCCCTCATGCTATCACTATTGCTACAATCAACTACAAAGTCCCTCGGCTTGTAGCCCATTTCCCCCGCATTTCTGAGACGACCTTTTATGCTATCTTCCGGAACCGCTTGCATCGGCTCCCTTCCCATCGTCCCCGCTTGGTCATCTTGTCCGAGAGCATTTTCATCCCCTGACTAACCTGCTCTTCTAACTGACTAATGCGACTAGCAATATTGTCCGGGCCAAGAGCGGACAAATCCTTGTTACCTTCATGCGAAACACCCCCTCTTTTGTCCAAATTTGGGTCACGTTCGAGAGCAGCAACTGTTTCGTCAATAATCGGGCTGTTCAAACCCGCGCCATCCGGATCCTCCATCTCCAAAGTTTCCTCCACATCCGAGTCCTCCTCGTTAATGACCAAGTCACTATCTTTAATAATCACATCTTTATCCCCCTGAACCGGAACCAAGATTTTTTCCAAAAAATTCCGCCCAAATAAATGAACCCCGAAAGACGTTCCAGAAATAGGATCAACACCCATATCCAAAACAGTCTCCGCATTATTCTCCAAGTCAAGAGCCTGAAATGCGTTCCGCGTCTCAACAGCCTCTTTCTCAATAACCGGAACAGCAATCTGTTTTTTTACCGCCTGTTCGGTAACCTTTGACCAAGCCGCAGATCTTGGCGCTGAAGAATTACGGTGCCTAACATCACAGGCCCCTCGAGTAAAATCATCATCTATCTCAGGCCCTTCCACCACAATTTCCCCAACCTCATTGTCCTCCAAAACACGAAGTCTGTTAGCATCATCATCCATGCTAACAACATTATTGTCCTTAGCCTTGGCCTGGCATGACGGCTTTTTCGACACAGAAACTCCAGGATGAGTAGCATCCTTTGATTCCAGCTTCTCAGCCTCATCCCGAGGCTGTTTCTTGACCTTATTACATTTATCAACACTATGCCCAGTGATCCTACAGTGGGTACAATAAAGAGGCAACTTCTCATAAAAAAACTCAACGTGATAGGAAGTATCGTCACCTTGAACGTGCATCGACTCTTGAAGCAGAAGGGATAAATCAACTTCAACGAGCAATCTAACAAAATGCCCAACGTCTGGATGGGCAGACGCCCCATCAATCTTAAGAGAAGTGCCTATGACGTTGCCAATGGCCGTGATAACTTCCGGGTGCCAAAACTCCACCGGGAGGCAATAAATTCTAACCCAAATTTGGCTCAGCGAGGACACTTCCTTATAAGGATTAAAACCTTTCACCCAATCTCTTATACGGAGAGAGCCCTTAGATAACTCCCATAAAGATCGTGCTTTCACTAGATTTTTCTCCTCCATTGTTTGAAACTTTAAGATAAAAAAACCTTTGCACATAGGAATCAGCTTCCATGTCGAAGAAAGTTTCCAAAGTGATTGAAGTTCCTGCTTAAGATCAGCTGTCGAACGAGGCTTATCACCTTTCTTCAAAAGCAATCTTCCAATAATCGAGAACTGAAATTCCTCAAATCGTTCCTTGCAAAATTCAGAAGGCAAGGTAAGAGTGAAGCCATGACCAGATTCTTGGGCTTGAAGCGCCGTGAATTTATGAGTGAAGACGTCCGGACGTCGTAAAACTTGAGGGGCAACAACCCCCGCATAAGAGCCACGCCAAACACCATTACTCACAAAAATGTTTTTCGGGAGAAATTCTCCTTTTTCGCCAGAGGCCTGTATATCATTCCCTGAATTTTCCATCGATCCTCCATTTGCGCTAGAGAC
This sequence comes from Salvia miltiorrhiza, assembly GCF_028751815.1. Classification (NCBI taxonomy): domain Eukaryota; kingdom Viridiplantae; phylum Streptophyta; class Magnoliopsida; order Lamiales; family Lamiaceae; genus Salvia; species Salvia miltiorrhiza. Next base: position 20,201,966 of record NC_080389.1, read on the forward strand.
AAGTGACTGCCCAACGGCGTCTGGCCGCTGCCTGTCAGCCGAACCATCACCAAGCAAAGAATTACCCGGCGGCAACAAGGACTGCTACGTGAGGACGCCCGCAGTCGCAGCCGCCTTCCCAGAACTAGAAATACTCGAAGCTATGAAATTATTGGAGACCTTCGGCAGATTCAGGCCGGATCTGTCCGTGACCGGCGAGGGAGTGCCGGAACCATTCTGCGGCTCTTTGTGAGAAGCCGAAGAAAGGGCCGCCTCCGAGACCAAATCCGAATCAAGGGCCGCCTTCACGAAAGTCGTCTGTGGATCCATGACCGGCGAGGATGGCTGCCGGCGAAATCTGGATCGGGCAGCTTACTGTGTCGGGAATAGACGAGAGTGCCGCTGTTCCTTTGTCCGAGATCGATGCAACGTCGTTTAGGCGGCCGGATCTGAACTCGGGGAGCCTTTTCGATCCGAAGCTCGTCGCCGCGTTTGAGCAGGCGGTGAGGACGTGAGGCGGAAGGTGCTCGCCGGGAGGGAGCGGCACCGTCGTGCTCTGGATAGAGTTGAAAAGGGGAGGCGGCTGCTGGGCTGTGCTGTTGTCGACGCGGCGATGGCGGCGATGGCGGTGCTGCTGCTGCGATGACGGTGCTGCTGCTAGTAGTCTGCTGCTGCTGCTGGGCGGTGCTGCTTCTAGCCGGGCGAGCGACAGGGGTTGTGGCGGTGGCTGGCGGAAGTTTCACCGGAGGAGGGGGCGCGCGGTGGCGCTGATTTTTCAAAGCATAGAGAGAGAGTCTCTAGCCGCGTTCCTTGACCATCGGAAAAAGTGGTTCCTTTAACAATCACTTAATATAATAGATAATTGTTCGCAATTCAATTAATTTAACGTCAATTAGATTGAAAGCATATAAAGATATATTTTTATGCATTTAAAAAAACATTGTTTCATCTTCTAAACAAATAAACTAATTTTCATTATTAATAATTAGTAATTTTACTTTTAAACTTTAGAATTGGCTCAAATTCAACATTAAAAATTAACTGAAAAAGAAAAAATGATAAAAATAACATAAATGTAACAAATCAATGTGTTAAACAATTAATATGGATAGTTGGATATTGTAAACAATGTATTACTGTATTTTTTCTGTATTTCTTATTTATATACACACATATATAGATATTAAATAAAATAAAACATATATATCTATATTAAAAAAAAAGAACTCAAAAATTGGGAGGGGGCTTCAGTCCCCCCCCGGATCCGCTAGTGCTTGAGCGTTCAGATAAATGCAGTTTTGGATTATTAGAACCAAATCTGAGTTTTTCAAATACATACTATACAGATTTTGCTATAAGTTATATACTAATTTGAATGATGAGATAAATAACTTATATACTACTTCGTTCATCTCATAAAAATATACGCATTTTGTCATTTTTATTGATCCCACAAAAATTATGCGTACTTTACTATTCTTCACTCACAATACTATATATAAATAACATTTTCAAAATTCGTGCCCAAAAAAGTATATATGCGCACTCTTCCGAGAGGGGGGAAGTATAAAATCCGACCCAATTATATATATACCTTCATTGTAACACAGACCGACTCTATGATTTTGGCAGAATTATTGTACTAGATATAAGGAGCCATTTAGATAATGGGGCGTGTGATTTCAAGCAATATTATTCGTTAGAAACGTTGTTCCAAATGTCTAGGAAACTGCACGCATCTATAAGTATGTTTTTTCTTTTAATTAAGACATATAATTAAATGGAACATTTGTGACGTTTTCATTATATTATGATGATAATGTATGAATGTTTTGAATGATATATAATAATATATGTTATTCATGGAAATATCATTTTGTTATTTTAAAATTATTTAATTATTTTATGAGATAATTAACAGAAAAATTAAAAAATTTATATTAAATATGCTGAAAGAACGGTTCTAATTATTTCTTACAAACATGTGTGTAGCGGTATTTTTTCGTTGTGTATGAGTGCATCATACCGTTATGTATATATTTTAGATAATTTTTTTTTTCTATTATGTATAAACACACTCATATATAATGCCATTATATATATACATATATTATATAAATTTAGATATATACATAAATAATGCAACACTATCATATTATGTATAAACGTTTTTTTAATAGTATGCATAGTCACTGCTATTATGATTCACTTCTCTTTAAAACTTTGTGAACTCAAAAGATATTATTAGTAGAATATCATAATATACCATAATAACATGATAAATATCTCTCCATTAGAATCTAGATGTTATGCTGATATCTTATCTGATCACAAGATAACCATGTTATTATTCAATGAAAGGTAGGTCCACTTGATTTCCATATCATTCACCAACTACTGCTAAAAGGTCCGAATGGCCCTCGTGGCAAATATTTGTACACCAATATATTACGTTAAAATGTTCAACTTTAAGCGCATCTGTATAATGGAATGTATCAAATTTAAGAATTCCAGTCTTACAAGTTAGAAAGTTTGAACAGACTTTTTTTCCATTTAAAGAATTTTTATGTCCTCTTTGTATTTTATATAATTAAGCATAAAACGCAATTTATGATCACACATTGAAAAAACACAAAATTTGACCATTTTTATTGATTTGGAAGTTTTTATCCTTAATGAGGCGGACCGGGTACACTACAAAAAAGCGCCGATTTACCGGCAAGATTTACCGGCGGCAGCTCCGCCGCCGGCGATTACCGCCGGCTTTCCGACGGCGGAGCTGCCGACCCATAGTTTTTGAATATATGGCGTTAATACCGGTGGCAAAATCGCCGCCGGTAAATGTCAATTAATTTTTTTTAATATATCAATAGCGGCGGCAATTTATCGCCGGTGATTAGCGGCGGCACGATTGCCGCCGGTAATTGGAGATGCGGGTCGGCCATTAGCGGCGGGAATGGGCCGCCGCTAATTTTAAGCCCAAATTCGGGCTTCCAGCCCTAACTGGAACCAGAACAGAACAGTCCCCCCCCCTCCAGCCTCCCTGCTGCCGCTGCCGCCCGCTCCCTACCGCTAGCCAATCTTCGGCGGCTGAGCGCCGCCGGCAATCACATCTCCGACGAGATTATTACCGGCGGCAGAGGGCCGCCGGTAATGGAATCGCCGGCGGCCGCTCCTTTTTTACCGGCGGTAATCGCCGCCGGTAATTCCTTATTTTTTTGTAGTGGTAGGATCAGGCACGCGGGTCGCGTGCCGGGTCGGGTTAGGCACTTATGGCACTATTAGTGTCATAAGTGCCAACGGAAATCCAAAATTAGTGTCATAAGTGCCAACGGAAATCCAAAATAAAACTAAGTAAAATAGTCATTTTGGCACTTATGGCACTATTTAGTGCCATATGTGCCAACGAAAATTTAAAATAAAACTAAGTAAAATGGTCATTTTGGCATTTATGGCACTATTAGTGCCTTACGTGCAGCACAAATACAGAAACAAGAACATCATTTAAACCCTAAATGCAACATCTAAACTCTAAATGGATAATCTAAACCCTAAATGGAACATCTAAACCCCAAATGGATAATCTAAACCCTAAATGGAATATCTAAACCCTAGGGGGAAGTGTGCACTTATGGCACTTATGGCACTATTAGTGCCATAAGTGCCATACGTGCAGCACAAATACAGATCAGATCAGATCAGATCTGCCGATGGCTGAAATCGAAGGAGGCGGAGATCAGATCTGCCGATGGAGGAGGCAGCGCAACGATCAAATCAGATCCACTTCCGCCACCTCATCAGATCAGATCCACCGCCGCTTCATCAGATCAGATTAGATCCGCCGCCGCCGCCTCATCCTCCGCCACCTGACCAGTCCCTCCTCCACGCTGTCGATTTCAGAGGACCCGATCTCCTCCACTGTCGCCGCCTCATCCTCTACTCCGACGAATTCTGCCCAAGCGGCACGCTGGAGAGAGAGAGAGAGGGAGATGAGGAAGAGAAATGAGAGAGCGGCAGCCGGTGGAGAGAGAGGGGGGGGGAGAATCTCCTCTACCGCCACCGCCTCATCCTCTACTCCGACGAATTCTGCCCAAGCGGCGCGCTGGAAAGAGAGAGAGGGAAATGAGAAAGAGAGAGGAGAGAGGAGAGAGCGGCAGCCGCTGCCCGCTGGAGATAGAGAGAGAGGAGAGAGAGAGAGAAGGGTAGAATAGTCATGACATACAAAAAATGGCCAAAATTTATGTTTTTTCAAATGGTGGACAAAATTTGATGTTGTATGTTGAATAGGGTCATCCGGTCCTATTGTTTCTTAATTAGGTGATCGCGAATCTAACTATGGCCTAATTAATCTAGCTAATTTTTCGAATGGCCTTATCGTAGCGTGTGTAATTCTGCAACAACTTGTTAACTCTTTTTACATGGAGTTGGGACAGATCTTGAGTTAATTTGTCTCCTTTTGTAATAATTAATCTTTTAAGAAAATGAATTATGCATGCATATAGAACAATTTTATTGTCTTAGTTGAGAATATGATCCTTAATAAAATCAACTATATATTCTTAGACAAAGAATGATATTTCGTATATTTAGAACCAATTAAACCTGTAGTAATTAAATGAATTGACTTTTTTTTTAGAACCAGAATGCATTAAACCCAATCAAGTAGAGTTTACAGCTGAGGGAAGCTCAACAGCAGAAGAAAAGGGAGCAGAATTACACAAAGCAAAAGAAGCTAAGCTATGTGCATCCAAATTACTATCACGAGGCGACCAACTAAAATCAGCATGACGAAAAAAACTTAACAGCCCATAGATTGCGTTCAAGGTTGATCCAAGGTAAGAGAGGTCGGCTTCCTTCTTCGACACAATCCAGAAAAGAGATTGGCAATCAGTTTCGAAAATGGCATCTGTGATCCCTCGTTCCCGGCAAAGAGAAAGGCCTTCAAGCATCGCCAACGCTTCACCTTCAATGGCCGAGAAAACTCCCATTTTGTATCCAAAACGGCAACCAACCACATTATTCTCCCCATATTTCATCACCACACCAATACCAATGCCAACCCCATCTTTCACCGCCACATCACTCGATACCTTCAACTGTCCTTACCGACTGCATTCCATCCGGAGCGCCCGATGCTGAAACTGAGTAGCGGGCACAAGAGACGTCCATTGAGCACGAAGAGCAGTCGCCAAACAGTCTACTTGCGACATCTCTTTTTGCTGGAAAACCAATAGGTTCCTCGCGTACCATATGGCCCAAGCAAGAGTGGCGAACTGTGCATGGGTCTCCCTTTGAGGGCAGCTACGAATTTTGTCGAACCAATCTGCAACAGAGCAGATCGTCTGCATCGGCTGGAGTCGAATAGGAGACACGGCCCATAACATCTCAACCCACTTGCAATCACGAAGCGCATGTTCCACCGTTTCCTCATGTTCGCCACACCGTCGACACACAGGATCAATATCAACACCTCTACTCCTCAAAGCCAAAGTCGAAGGGAGAGCACCGGCAAGGCATTTCCACATAAAGAGGCGCACTTTCGGAATGACATCGAGGTTCCAAACCCAACTCCATAAACAACCAAACAGAGACGAGGAAGACGCTTCATTTCTCATTCGCAACTCCATTGCAAGATGGTAACCAGACTTAACTGAGTACGTATTAAGCTTTCCACTAGGCCAAAAGGGCTTATCCAGCTCATGAGGCCTCCCTTGCATTTGCGCCAGAATCTTCCAACGATCTCTATGATCCATTATCTCCTCTAGCTTTCTCAAATCCCATGAGTAATCTGCCTCATTCATTAAATCTCTAGCACGCAAACCTGCTCCATCACCAATCACCCTAGCACGTTCAAACTGTCATTTCCCATTAGGTAGTCAAGGATCTAAACCAACTCGTATACGATCTCCATTGCCCAATTTCCAAGCCAAACCAACCCCAAGTAAATCTCTGCCCACTAGAATACTTTTCCATGCAAAAGGTGGGTTATGAGCATTTCTAGCAAGAGGAAAACCATTAACAAGCACACGGAACGAGACAGAGGAAACACAACGCATAATCAAATCCACAAAAGTCAGAGAAAAACCCAAGTGTCTCATAATGGAATCCAAAAAATCCCATTCAACACGATCATATACCTTAGCCATATCAAGCTTAAAGGAAAAAACCCCATGATTTTTCGCCTTATTCAATTTCATCATATGGAAAATCTCAAAAGCAAGAAGAGCATTATCAGTGATTTGATGACCCGGGACAAAAGCCGATTGACTCTCATTAATAATAGAAGGGGGACACACTTTAAGACGATTAGTAATGACTTTGGATATAATCTTATAAACCACATTACACAAACTGATAGGGCGGAACTCAGAAGGATGGACACACTTTTTCTTTTTAGGAATAAGACAAATGAACGTCGAATTAAGAGGACGCGGAGAAGCACCATTATTAAGAATATCAAGAATCAAGGGAACAATATCAATTTTTGCAGAAGACCAACAAGAAGTGTAAAAGATAACAGGCATACCATCCGGCCCGGGAGCCTTGAGATGATGCATCTGCTTGAGAGCATAGTCAATCTCGGTCTGAGTGAAAGGGAGTGTAAGATCTCGATTCATATCTTCAGTAACTACCGGCTCAATGGAACGGAGGACCTCACCAGGGTTATGGATCGATCCCGAAGAAAAGAGCTCCTGAAAATAAATCCGAAACACATCATCCATCTCATCATTCTTCCTTGTCAAACTACCATCACTTTTCTGGATTTCTCTGATATGATTCTGCTTTTTTCATCCCTCGGCAGCTTTATGGAAAAAGCCGGTGTTTCTGTCCCCATTAGCCAACCAGTCAGCTCTCGAGCGTTGTTTCCACATTAGTTCCTCTTGTTTAAGCAGTTCATCTAAATCATTCCCAAGGATTTTCTGCTCGTCTTTCGACCAAGGCTCACGTGAGGAGCTCTGCATAATCGCTAGCTTCTTCCTGATCTCAGCACTCTTTTTCTTGACATTGCCGAAAGCTCTCTTCTCCCACATTTTAAGCTCATGACCCATGTTCTCAATTTTTCTACTCATATCCTCCACCGACCTGGACTCAGGTCCAGAATTCCAGAGAGCTTCACAGAGCGGCTTACAACTGTCATTACGAAGCCACATCGCTTCAAAACGAAACGGTTTCGGCCGATTTGAACATAATTAGAGCCTTTATCAAGACAAAGAAGCAACGAGCAATGGTCACTGGATTTACGCAAAAGGTGAGCAACTTCATATTCTAGGAAAAGATTAATCCATTCCTCACTTCCAAAAATACGATCAATCCGCTCTAAAATGTTGTCCGACCCCTGCTGGTTGTTAGACCAGGTGAATGGTTCCCCAACATAACCAAGATCAATGAGTCCACAGTTCTCCGCCGTATCCCGAAATTTCAAAAGTCTGGAATCAGCCTTAAGATTACCACCTCTTTTCTCAAAATGAAACATCGTCTCGTTGAAGTCTCCGCCACAAATCCACTTATCAGCCACTTGAGGTAGCAAAGAGCTCATAAGGTCCCATGTAAACGAGTGCTCATCAGTTCTACTCCAGCCATAGATACCGCATAAGTCCCAAATACCGTGTACACCATCATTAATACTCACCAGGATATGATTAACACTACAAGAAAAACAGGTTCTTGTGACGACAATCTGAGTGACGATAAAAATTTTGTCACTACAAACGACTGTATTGTGACACCAATTTTTGTTGTCACAAAATACTGTAACAGTGACAAATTTTATTGTTGTCAGTAGTTATTGTCACTATATGTTAGTGACGACTATAATTTTATCACTATAAATATATATGTTGCGACAATAAATATTATCGTCACAAAAATGTGTAATAGTGACACAATTTTATTTTGTCAGTATTTATCGTCACTATACGTCAGTGACGATCATGTCGTTGTCACTACAAACATATATGTTCTGAGACTATTTTTTATTATCACAAAAAACTATAATAGTGACAAGTTCTGTTGTTGTCAATAGTTGTTATCACTAAAAGTTAATGACGATCTTATTTATGTCACTATAACTATATATGTATAGTGATGATCTTATTTATGTCACTATAACCCTATATGTATAGTGACGATTATTTGTCACGTCACAATAAAATAAATTAGTGTTAAAATATATTATTATCAATATTTATCGTGACTATATATCAGTGACGTTTATGATGTTGTCACTAAACATATATAGATGTTGTCACTATATATATTATAGGGACAATATTTTCGTCTGACACAAAAACTATATATTAGTGACACGTTTTTTTGTTTGTCAATATTTGTTGTCACTATATGTTTGTGACAATCTTTTTTTGCCACACCAACTATCTCTATACTATAATAATATCTTCTGTCACAAATAATAGATAACAATGACAAATTATAATATCACAAATATATATATCCTATTAGGTAATTTTAATATGTACAATATCTAAAATTATATATATAAACATCAAGAACTCATATTAAAGTAGTTAGTTTTTTATGTGTTTGATGTAGATTTGATCGTTTTTTATGTATTAATTTTAATATAGAATTTTATTATTGATTTTTTTTTATTGTACTAAAAGTTAATAAAGTATACATTTATTTTGGTATAAATTTTTAAATAATTTTTTGAATTACAAATTATAAACATAATTTATATCTTGTGTATTTTGTAAAACTATAGTGTTTTGTTTTAAATGTCATCTATTTACATGTCATTTTAATATTACCTATTAATTTAAGAGTGAATTTTGAAAATAACAATTTTGGAATAGTAAATTTAAAAATTGACCACTAAGATAAAAAAATTTAAAAATTGGCCACACTTATCATTTTCCCATTGCATATAAAAAATTTAAAAAATATCAGCGAATTCACAACCGACATTCATTTTAGTTGTGAATTCAAGTAGTGTGAATTTGAGTTTTAAATTTTGAATTCACAACAAAAAATAGTGTTAGTTGCGAATTCAAGTTTTAAAGCGTGAAGTCACAACTATAAAATATTATTAGTCGTGAATTCAAGTTTTAAAGCGTAAATTCACAACTAGAAATATTGTTAGTCGTTAATTCAAACTTAAAAACTCACATTCACGACTACTTAAATTCACAACTGAGAGAATTCAAATTAGATGTCCTTCTGGATGAGTTTGTTCTCCTTAATTCAAATATAAAGGCTTTCAGGTAAGCATCATCACCTTGAGAGAATTCTTACATCTACTTCACTTGTTGCACTATGTGATGGTGTGATTATTCTCCGTTTTGGGTGCTTTTAGGTTGCACCAGCGGAGCTAGAAGAGTTGCTTCTCACTCATCTTGAAATAGTTGATGCTGCTGTTATAGGGTGAGCAACAAACACCCCAACCCATGTATCTTAAATGTGTTATGCAATCTGATAATCAATGAGTAGGCAAAAGTTATGACCTTGGCTTCATACAATCTGAACTTTTTTTCTTTTTGCTTCATATAGTTAGGGACAGCTTCTAGAGAAACGACGAATCTAATGTAAGAGTTGAAAAATCTGTAGATTACTTGATGGTTTTTCATGTTGATTAGGATAGGTAGATATATTTTGGTTTTTCTGCCAGTAGCTCTTCTTAATGTCCATTCTCCTTTGATTTAATTATATATATTAGTGACAGCTAACATATTATATAATATTTGGCTACACTAGGATTCTTTCATGTTTCAAGTTAAATGCTTTTGAGTATCTTAACCTTCCATTTACATCCTCTATAGAAGATGTGAAAAGACAATATTGTAAGGTGAACTTCTATTTTTATTTTTTTTATGAAATTGCTAAGTACAGGTTAATTGCCATATGTGAGAAATAATTGCAGGTTAATTTCTCTTAACAGGTCTAGCTAACTAAAGCTCACAACTGTTACTCGATCAGCAAGAGAGGGATTATAGGTTAATGCTGCAAGAGGTAGATTGATTAGTTTACTTTCACTCTTTGGTTACATTAATGTAAAGTTGTTAATGTACTATTTTTCTTTGACTTGTAGATTGACATGTTACATGGAGAAGTTCTTGCCTGCTGATATGGCTTATGAAAGTTTATTGGAAATATTATGATGTGTGGGTATTGTATGTAAGATTGTCATTTGAAAGATACTATTATGGTGTACGTAGCATTTTAGATGTTTGTTATGATGTTGGGAGATGTTGTAAAAGAATGGAACTCATTTGTAGATGTTGGATGATTTGTTATTTTCAGTATGTGGAGTACAATTTATTTATATTTATAAATTTAAAAATAGGAAAAATAAATATAAGCGTGATCACGCTTAAAATTTTTAACGCCTTATGAAATAATACTGTCAAACTAGCGTGATCACGTCTTTACTTAAAGAAGCTTCCGCATTAATTTTGCAATTTGATCTAGTACTTTTAGAAATAAATATGATCACGTCTTTTCTTAAGAAGCTTCTACATAAATTTTACAATTCGTTTTTTTAAAATAAACGTGATCACGCCCTTTTCTTAAAGAAGTTTTTAATATTAAAATAATTCATATAATTATACATGTATAGTGACGATTGTAACATGTGACTAAATGATTACGTTTTAATGACGATAAAAGCATGCGACTACATGCTGATTTATATAGTGACGGTAAAAATTATGTCACTAAATGAGAAACTTATAGTGACGACAAATACATTGTGACTATTGACTTGAAAATTTAGTGATGTTTGTATCATGTCACTAAATTAAATAATTACAATGACGACAATATCATGTCACTGCAAACAGAAACTATTGTGACAATCTTGGAACGTGGCTACAAATTTTAAAATACAGTGACAAAAATAATTTCATCACAATTTAATCATGTTCAGTGGCGACATCATCCGTCACAATAATTAGATTTGTAGTGACAATGTTTTATCGTCGTCACTGTAACTTTTAGCGACGGTTGATATAGCTGCGACTTACCGACGACCACAAAAGTTGTCACTGAGATGCTTTAGTGACGATTTTGGCACATGTAGTGACAAAAACTGTCGCCACTAAAAACCTTTTTTTTTGTAGTGTAAAGGAAGAGGATTTCAACTTGACAGTTAAGTCATCCGCCCAAAGTAAACATAAACCACCACTTCGGCCCCTGGCCGAACAAACACAATCAACCGCAATGAAATTTGAAAAACCCGTTTGTAACAGAATAGGTGACCATTCCACAGAGAGAAGCTTTGTTTCCATTAGAAAAATCACCTCGGGACGCTTTTGTTTGGATAGCCAAACAAGATGTCGAACTGTCGAAGGATTCCCAAGCCCCCGACAGTTCCAGAACAAGGAATTCATTGTGCCCAGCGGGACTACCTTGAGGCAATCTCCGCCGATGGTGCAGGTGAGAGGGTATCATTGTCAAGAAATGTTTCTCTGGGCCGTTTAGGGGGCATATCAGCATCAACATTTATGACTGAAGAGACGTTCCTTTCCTCCTCGCGCAAGGAACATTTCTGTCCAGATTGGGAAGAAAAAGATTCAGGCTTAGGTGTGGGGTTGGGAAGGCGGGCATTACGCTTCCATTTTTTCACATGCTGTCGTAATGACTGGGCAGGGGAGGACGGAGTATCAGTAGAAGAGGAAATTTTAAGAAGTTTCATGATTTCTGAAGTTGGAGTGAAGGGAGCTGGGGATTGGACATCAGAGGACTCAAGAATAGGCAGGATTAAATTAAGGTGAAGGATGTAACTTGAGGAATTCCATAACATCAGTAATAGTGGAATCTGAGGTTTCATGGGCTTTAGGGGTAACTGCTGGATTAAGAGTATTAGCAGAGGGAGGTTCGGTGCTAGGATTTTTCGGCAGCAATTTGAGAGCGGGACCGGGAGGGTTGGGGTTATCATCAGGGATAGAGGAATGTTTAGGAGATGTTTTAGGATCAATGATAGGGTCATAAGAGAGAGGTGGAGGGCGGGGCTTTCGGTTATTATTCTTGGAGAGGATAATAGCTTGGAGATCATTAGATATACCGGAGGGTGTGTAGGGGATGTTGGGGTGTTAAACAGGCGGGGTGGAGATTTGGGGTTCTGAGCAGGCCTGATCCTTTTGAGTGGAGAAGCCTTTAGCATAGGGCCATATAGGAGATCTTCGAACTGTTTGCCATTATCATCTTCCTCTCTTTCTTTATCACAACCTCTGGTGTGATGACCCATTAAACCACAGCGGTAACAATAGATCGGAAGACTCTCATATTTGAGGGGGATCCAAAGCTGTTGGCCTTCAAAAGATATGGCTATTCCTCTTAGAAGAGGGACTGTTATATCAATCTCAACTTTGAATCTGACAAAGCACCCAGCGTAATTAGCATTCGTATCAATTTCTTCCACTGTACCAATTTTCTTCGCAATGTGTCGTAGCACCGCCGGTCTAGTGCACGTCATGGGCAGATCGTAAGCCCTCACCCAGAAGCTGCCCCTCTCAATTTTGATGTTTGATGGCTGCTCAGATCCATTAAGACGAGCGATAGCAAACAAGTGACCATCGAAGTGCCATGGTGGACGTCGAAGAACCCATTCCCGATCCTCTGCAGTATTAAAAGTAAAAAGAAACAAATTCTTTCTCCATTCACGCGCACTAAATTCCTTTTGGGTTTTCCACGATTTATGCATGATTTCCAAAAGATGGAAACCATTAGGGGCCTTTGCACATAAAAGCTTGCCCACCAAGCAGTAGCTTTGATTAGAATTCAGATTCTCCTCACCCACAATATCATGGGAGATTTCCACAATATCAGACTCACGATCAGTACGTTCTTCAACTTCAGCATCTAAACCATAACCCCGGGAGGATCCACCACGTTCCATGAACCTGCAACCACAGAAAAACACAAAAGCGAGAAGAAAACACAAGCCAAACCTCAGACACAAAAGAGAGACGGGAAGGGAAAAGAGCCGAAGGGGAGGAGAAGGATGGGGAGTGGAAAGAGAGACGTAGGTGCTGCCGGAAAGAAGGGCAGCCGACCAGAAGGGCAAAACCCTAGACAAAACTCGAAAGAAGAACAAAACCTTAGTCGGACCTAGAGAACGCAAACCCTAGACCTCTAGGGAACGATCTTTGGAAATACGTCGTGATGTAATGAATTGACTTCAAGTAAAGATCAAATGTATTCTTAGTTTAATAATATAATTGGACATACATAAGTTAATAATTTAGGCAAATATTTGTTTGCATCTAGATTTACGGTGCATGAACTCTAATTAAATTTCATTAAAATTATTCAATACCCAAATATAACTTGTTTTTTTTTTTTTTTTTTTTTTTGATCGGGCAAAGTCATGTTAGATGTTAGTAATTAGTTCCCCATCCACTCCAAGAACCCCTTATCTCTCCATTCACCAAAATCCACCTTATATCTCCAATCTCCAATTCGCTCCCAAGAGGGATCGAACCCGGGTCACTTCACTTAAGTGAGGACCCGGTGGCCAGTGGGCTAAGCCCCCTGGTTAATAATTAGAACTAGTATATTCACCCATGCGATGCACGTTGGTTATCGAAATTAAATGATTTATTGGTTAATTAAATATGTTATATTTTTATGTAACTACAAATCACTTTCTCCATCGGTCCCAATTCAATATGTCACATTTTCTTATTTGAACGTCTCATTTCGATAGATTAATAATTAAAATTATGACTTATGCATCAGGCATCCGAAGGTATCGTGTCTCGTTAACTTAAATGTCAATCTTAACCCCTAACTAATTTAGAGGGAATTTAGTGTCCCATAAACTTTTTGTGTATGCCATTGTATATCATTATTTAATGATATTTATATAAAAAGAAAATTTAATATAATATTATGAAATATTATATACTCCACTTTAACTTTGGATTTATCAACCATAATTATGAAGTAAAACTGAAATATATTATAAAAAATAATTATATACCCATATTGAATGAAATCGACCCCGTAGTTAACATTTATAAAATTAAATTAAAGCATACAAAATTGAAGTTGAAGAAAATAAATATGTACAAAATTATAGAAAGTTGAAAGTGAGACTAATATGATATCAAGTGTGGTATACTAATTTTCAAGAAAATAACTAATTTGTGACCGCAACTATACATTGTGACCTCTATAATATATATATATATATATATATATATATATATATATAGGGAGAGGTTCAAGAAAGAACCATAAATAAAAGAAGATCGGAGAACCATTTTCAGCCATTCGATCATCAAGATCTACGGTGGATGCATCATCTTGTTGGATGAATGCAGATCCTGGGTTCGAATCCTGAAGGGAGCATTTTTTTTTTATTTTTTTAGTGCATTAATTTTAACAGCGAATGCATTAATTTTTACAGTGGATGCATTAGATTTGATGGTTCTCCCGTTCTCACAAATAATGTAGTTCTCTCTAGAACCACACCCATATATATATATATATATATATATATATATATATATTGACGTACACCTCTTCTTAACATTAATAAATTAACACTTTCATCTGAAACCCTAACTGGAGTGGCGACTAGGGCTTCGAGAGTGCAACGTTCTTTTCTTGGAAAATGTGTCGTCCCCTTGATCGGAGGGCCAAGTGTAACTAGTTCGTAGAGAGAGTGTTGTGTAGCTGATCAACCATGGACCCTAAAGAAATTGCTCATAGAGTAGTGGCGCTGAAGTTGGAGTGGGACACCCAATCAAGATCTATCAAACTAACTATGACAGAGAAGGAGATTGGGAAGAATCAAGCAGCGAAGATGCTAATAGGCACGATATTTGTCGATCAACAACACCCTTACGAGAAAAGCTTCCAACAATACTACAAATTCGGGGGCCTTCAGACATGGAATTGGTATGCTTTAACGTATTTGTCCTCCACATCGACCTTGATGCGGATATTGATCGAATTCTCATGGATGGGCCATGGCATATATTTAATGGCCTCATACTACGCCAAAAACTGGATCTTATGCAACAAATGGCAACGATGGAGTTTAAAGACATAACTATATGGGTTCAGGTCAATAACCTTTAGACAACATCCTTGCATAAAGATATTGTCAGATAAACAAGAATCTGCCATATGGACTTTAGCTTAGAGCGGGTCGAGGCTTTGAATACTATCGACCAAATGGCCCAACTGAGAATAGGTTCATCCCTTGTGCTAATCCAAATGGATCAAGATCACCACCACTTGGTCTCTTGAATGATGGAAAGACAACTACTGCTAGCCCGACTACTAACGGGCAGAATGATATGGTGGTAGTGATGGTGGCACCTATTAGTGAGGATTTGGGATAGGAGATAAAATGGCTACAAAGGAGGACACCATCATCACCCACTACAAGAAACAGTGTCGGACACCGACAGAATCAGCGACGGAAATTTGTCTGTTGTTAAATAACGACGGAATCGCCGACCGAAAACGACGAATATAGTAGCTCCGATTCACCGTCGGATTTAACGACGGAATGACGTCGGATGATGTTTACGACGGACGGATTCCGTCGTTAAAGATGATTTTTATTTGTTGTTTAATTTTTTTTTTTCGATTAACGATGGAATATGGATCCGTCGCTATTTTGCGACGGACATCTCCGTCGTTGTGCCCTAAATTTTAAAGTTACGGGACTCACTTAGTCAATTTCATCTTCCTTTTTTCATCTTTCAATTTTCACCGCATCCCCTCTTCCAATTTTCTTCATCCTTCAAATCCCCCCCTTCAATTTCACCGCCGATTGCCAATCACCGGCGACCGGGCCGTCCCCACCGCCACCCGCATTCGCCTCCGCTGGCTTCCACGTATCCCTGCCTTAGAAAGCCATCACAGAAGCTCTGCCTCCGCCGGAAACTACGTCGTCTGCCTTCGCCGCTCTGCTGTGCTTCCGGAAACGACGTCGCAAAGCCTCCGCCGCTCCAAATCCGTTGTGGCTATACACCATTGCTGGAGAAGGTCAACCCCGCCGCTATCAAATCCGCCGTCGATCGGAGCCTGCCGCCGCGAGAGAAGGTTCGCTCCCGCCGCCGCCACTAAAGAAGCTCCGCCGCTACTGTCAAATATTCCTCTCCGCCGCTGAACAATGTCAGTGGTATAGTTCTTCAAAATAATTTTTTGAGTCTTTCTCCTTGTTTGTGTGTAATTCTGAAAGTTAGTAATAAATGTTTGAATTCGATCCTTGAATTTTCAGTTAATATGTGATCATTGCTTGGGTATTTGGTATTTGGATATTTGGTATTTGAAGCTGATCATTTATCTCGACCCGTAGCTTAGTCGACCATCGTTTAACTCAGAACCACGTTAAAACAGTTGATGGATTTCTTCTTTTGATGTGAGCATTTCATGCTGATGTTGAAAGAGAAGGAAATACGAGTGTTGTCCATTTTCTTTTCTAGTATTATCTTTTTACTTAGTTGAGACATTCTTGATAGGAGAAGGCTAAGTATCAGTTACTTTTCGAAATATTGGAATGTGATATGGCTTGCTCGGACTGCTGAAGTCTTTGATTCTTACTGAACCTATGTTGCTTGTGTCAAGTTGAGTACTGTACTTTAATATGTTTTAAGGTGAATTCTAAACATGTAATTAATTACTACGTCCACAAAATTAGTTCTTTTCTATTTTTGGACAATATTCATTTATATGTTATAATACAATTACTTATTATTATTAATACTACTTTTTAAATAAGACTTTTTCTCACTCACAAATCTTTTTTTTTTTTTAAATTCACTCACAAATCACTCAATCATTTTTATTAAAATTTCTACCATTCTTTTTTAAAATTATTGCTTGGGTATTTGGGTATTTAGCAATAATGTAGAAATTTGCTAATTGCTTCGAACAGAGCATTAATATAAATTAATATAAATAGGCTACTAAATCTTAAAGCTTTGATTTTTTGTAAAGTTGAATTAAATGCTTCGTCCCCCAATTTGATAAATTGTTTATTTTGTTTAATTATAATTTTATATACTTTGGTTCTTGTAAATAATTATCAATCATGAATAATTACTTATTTTTTTGTAGTTTTTTTTTTTGCTTTGGATTAATGGACCTTTGGATGTAATTTAAAATTTTTGGTATTTATCATTTTGTGTGTTACGGTTACAAATTACAAGTAGCAAATACATACTTAATTTTAACAAAATAATAGATTAGACTAAGTAATGTTTGTTATCATTGTTAGGGGTCATTCTTGATTTGTGAGAAAGAAAGGAAGAACTCAAGGAGAACAAAAAAACGAAGGAGGAAAAAAACAAGTAAGTTTTTACTACATTATCTTTCGCTACTATGGCTCAAATGGTAGCCATAGTCATAATTTTAAAATTTAGATGAACATGTATCTAGGTTTTTATTTTTTATTTTTATTTTTGGTATATATTAGATGAGCATGTATCTAGGTAGTAAATGGAGATTAGGTTGAGGGATGGCTGTGTTCCATCCCATTTTCTTGTCATGGTGATGGCTTGGAGCCGCATACGTGTTTTTGTGTTTGATTTATAGAATTTGTGTTGAACATGTGTTATATTATCATAGTAGATATAAAATTTCTACTATATCAGTAGATATAAAATTTCTAACACGCTTAAATGAACAAAAATTGTAGAAATGAGTGAAAATTGTAGAAATGGTTTGAGATTGTTGCGCGGAGGTATAAGGATTTCGTCTTCGACATCAAGAAAAAGAAGAACAAGAGGCCTTCTTTTATGGGTCAAAATTTAAAATACCCACCTTCATAACTTATCTATCAAAAATACCCACTTTCACAAAACACATATCAACCATATCTAACTCATAATTAATGACAAAACTACCCTTCAACAAATCCTCTACAATTTCATCATCATGCCATTCCATGTTCAAATTAAAAAGACATTATCAGGCCCAACATGCTTCCGTAACACTTCAAAATAAATCTTAAATTTAAACCAACATTATACCTTTGTCGACTGGTCTTCTTCAGGAGTCAGTCCGTTGCGTTTTACGGCTCGTCTGCCCACTCGGCACGCACCAACCACGCACTCGCAAGAGATGGTTGCAACCTTTCTCCTTCACTAAGTGTCGACTAAATAATATGTTGGAAAAATAAAGAAAATATTTTTACTCAACCGGAATAGTTGGACAAAAACTAAGCGTTTATAGAGGAATTATATAATAATTAATTTATTTCATAAATCTTCCTCAAGGGAGGAGACTAACTTGTTTAGCTACTCATAGTAGCTAATACTTGTGTACATAAAATAAAAAGAAACTAAAACTAAAAACGAAAAACTTTGAAAATAAGAATTACTCCCTCCTATTCAAAATATAAGTCTTCCTAAGCTTTGACACACATATTAATAAATTAAAAAATTACCTAATTTAACCCTAATAAATGATAGTTAATTAATGTTAAATACTACCACAGAGAAAAGAAAACGGTGGATATATCGAAAAATGAATCAACTTTTTATTGAGATCCTCTAATATTCAATTAATGCCCCTTTTATAAATGAGGTTAATTTTGACATATTAAACCAAAACGACATATAATACACAATTAATTGAAAACAATAAAACGACATATAATTCGAATAGGAGGGAGTAAAAGATACAAAGATAATTTTTCTAGAGAGAGAAAGTGGTGTGTGAAAATGTGTTGTGATTTTCGGATGCCTTCTTCTCTTCAGAACTTGGGTTTATATAGAGGTTTGATCCCCTCTATTATTGCTCGGTTGGTGGCCTCGGATTCTCTCTTCGTGGCCAGCTATCTTGAATGTGACCTCCACCTTCTTTTGTCGGCCATAATTGCCGACACTAGTTAGTGTCATCACATGGTGCTGGACCCTTGCTTTATCGTTTTGTGATAATGCTGGTAGGGGCCGGCTGCTTTTCCCTTCCACTCACGTTTGTCCTGGAGCGTTTGGTGAGTGGTCCTCCTGTGATTCCACCCACTTTTGTCATTTCTTTTGTGGGTGCGATCCTTGCTGTGAATC
Organism: Salvia miltiorrhiza; assembly: GCF_028751815.1. Classification (NCBI taxonomy): domain Eukaryota; kingdom Viridiplantae; phylum Streptophyta; class Magnoliopsida; order Lamiales; family Lamiaceae; genus Salvia; species Salvia miltiorrhiza. The sequence continues at coordinate 20,220,931 of NC_080389.1, forward strand.
ACATGATTCACTTTGCTTTGTTGGCCACCTTACTTTTTTGGTGCCCTAGGTGTCCTTCCCTTTGGAGTCTGATGCTCATCATGTTCATCAGACCGGAACCTCCTTCTGTCAGGCTTCGGGAAGAATCCTCTGCCGAATTCTGGCTCCTTCTGCGATGAACATTGACCGCAGACTTTCTCAATCCAATGGCCCAGATGAGCCATATTGCAAAATTTGCGACGAGTCTCCTTGCTCCCCGCTATCTTGTTTTTCCACAACATTTGCCATTTATTTTCAAAGGATTTTTCGGCAAAAGGGGTCGTAGTTCCTGTCATAGTGTTAACCAGGAACGTTCCCAGATTCGAGCTTTGGTAGAACTTGAATCTGGACTTCATTTTGTCCATCTCTGTGAGACAGACCCATAGACCCCATGCTCGTCTAATGGAGATTTGATCCTCCTTGAATGTTGAGACGATTGCGGCCTGGAAGTCGGGAACTTTGATTCGGTTCAGGGCTCCCGTGTCAGGTCTCCGAAGCTTGATGAAGTGGAAAGCTTCATGGATTCCTTTTCCAACTGGCTCTGGCGCTGCACTGAAAAAGTACAATTCCAGAACATCTCCCCGTTTGAGGGACTCGTTGTTCTCCCATGCATCAAACACCATTTTTTGGATCCATTTGGGTAGACCTTTGATTTCGGTGAAGGCTGGAGAGGTGGTATAAACTGAGGCCAACGCCCCAAACTCATACCATTCCTTGACGTCGTTTGGATTGGCTCCTGGAGCGTCCAAACCCGCGGATATTTTCCTGCAACATCAACCCGGCAATTTCCCGGATTAATACCCTTTCTTGTGAGAAGTTTCTCCCACCTGTCTTGATACATCTGCCAAGAAGGAGAAATTTCAATAAAATCAGTATCAACCTTAACTTGGCCTGTCATTGGCCTAAGATTGATCTCTTCCTCTTTAACCCCAGAGGTGGAGGGTTGACATGTTGGTTCAGGGTGTGACCCCTTAACAACATCTTTTCCTCGAGGGTTCGGCTGTGAAACCATCGCCTTAGGACTTGTGCTAGGGGTACTTGAATCCCCTGCTACAGGTAATCCGCCCTGTACGGAAAGCATTGCTTTAATCCGATTATCTCGGATAACGCGCAAGAGCGGCTTGTTGAGTACTTCCTGAAGATTGAACATCCTCATGAAGCAAGCATCGATTTGGTTAGATACTTGGGCTTCGTCAGCCGCTTGTATCTTTCCCGCTTGTTTGGTGTGTAGAACACACTTTTGCCATTCTTGTTGTAGCAGCTCTAGACTTTCAAAGAGCTGCGCCTGTTTTGCCTCGATGGCCTCCACTTCAGGGAGCTCCATCCCTTGTAAGGAAATCTGCAAGAACATTCTGATCAGATTTCAAAATGACAATATCATAATCATAATATTGGCATTCTGCTTGCCATCTAAGCAATCTAGCCTTTTCAGGTTTAGATTCTATCTTTTTTGTTAAGAAAGCTTTAACGTTAGTGTTATCTACTTTCAAAACGAATTTTTTAGCAAGTAAGAAAAGCGGCCATTTTTTAAACGCCTTTCGCACTGCAAAGAATTCCTTCTCGTTGATATGCCATCGCACAGCTTCGTCGTCGGAGAAAAGGCCACTACAATATCTGCAAGGTTCTTCTCCAAAAGGGGTGATCTTGGTAAGAACAGCTGCCCACCAGAAATCACTCGCGTCAGTGTAGAGGACCAAGTCATCCTCGTCTTGTGGTATTGAAAGCTTCGGGAGATTTTTGCAAATCTCTTTCAACTTCTTTATACCCTCTCGATGTTCCTCCTTCCATATGAATGGAACATCTTTTTTCAGTAGTGGACTGAAAACCTTTCTGTGTTCTGCAAGGTTTTTGATAAACATCCCTGCAAAATTGATAACTCCGAGAAAGCTTTGGAGCTGCTTTTTCTCCTTGAGATCCTCTGGAAATCCCTGGACTTTTTCCACAATATGATCTTGTAGAATTATTCCTGATTCATCGATCTCGATTCCCAGAAACTCCATCTTCTGGGTGGCAATGACTGTCTTCTTTTCAGACAGCACAAGTCCTTCCTGTTGACAAACATCCGCAAAGATCTCCAGATGCCTAACATGTTCATGAATGTTTTTTGATGCAATAAGAATGTCATCAATATAAACAAACATAAACGAAGAAAAATCCTTGAAGAGATTATCCATTTTTCTTTGGAATATCTGGGGCGCGTTGGCTAACCCCATCGGCATGACATTCCAGACATAATGTCCTTGTGGAGTTGAGAAGGCTGTGAACTTCTTACTCCCTTCCTCCATGCGAATCTGGTAGAAACCCGATTTGCAATCGAACTTTGAGAATACGCTTGCACTTCTGATGCAGTTGATGAGGTGTTCTCTACTTGGGATGAAGTATCCGTCAAAATCAAGAATGTCATTAATCCCTTTATAATTAATGACTAATCTTGGTTTTCCTCGCTTGATCTCCCCATGATTTCTAACCAGAAATCCAGGACTGCTGTAGGGTGATCTTCCTTCTTTGATTAGCTTTAAATCAAGGTGTTCCTTGATTATATTCATCATATCCTGTTGATCTCTAGGGTTCATCAGGATAGGTCTGAACCTTACGAACTCATGCTCCTTTCCGGTTTTAACTTTCAAGGTTGCTCTGAGCTGATTCTTGTCCCACCATGCTAAAGGATCCTCGTGATAACACTTCTGGATTCTCCTTTTGACATCGGCGATGGACACTTGTTCTTCTTCCTTGATATCTTTGTGTGATATCAGGGATACTTTGAGGATTTGAGTTTCTTCCTCGGAGAGATCTGGGAATCCCTCAGTTCTGCATTTGAGCAAAACTTCTCCGAATCTCCTTTGATCCTTCATTTGGGGTCTCCAGAGTCTGCCATCATCACCACGCTTGCTGCGGAATTTGATTGGCATTGAGCGATGAAAAGCTCCATTGAGCCTTTGTACAATGATCTTGTGATCACAATTAGTTGTGAACACTAGCCTCCTGGCTTCATTGTCTTGTATATACCTTTTGAATCTTTGCAGAAAATTATTTCCAAATAATATATCTGCTCCGGTATCATGGAAATAAATTGGTGGAGTCTTGACCTTGTACCAAGGTGTCTGACCTGCTCCGCCGATTAATATTTTCGTTTGTTTTACTCCCTTTGATAGAAGCAAAATCTTTTTGGAGAAATCCCTTCCTGTAATTCGGGGTAGATCTTCTTCCACTTCTGCTGGAAAGACTTCTCGTTTTGCTGTACAGATTCCTGCTCCCGAATCCACGTAAGCAGCAAAATATTCTGCTTTGAATTTCTCGTATAACATCCCTACAGAGATGTAAATCGAAAATGGACTTGTCATTGGATCATCACTTTTTGGCGTCCAATTGTAATTTCCATTCCTCCTTATTTCCATGACCATGGTTTATATTTGTCAAGGAAATCTCGTCCTAAGATCAGGACGTCTGCTTCTTGTCCGGCTTGGCCTTCGGTCTGGATTTCAAAACCTCCAACCTCCAGAGTTCCGATGTATCGGTTGTCGCCTGGATTTGCCAAATAATACAACGAACTACAAGGAAACTTGTTTTCCCTGCTTGTTGTATCCAATCTTATGGAAACTTGTCTCCAACCTTCGGGACATTTGAGCTTGATTCTCATGTCCGAAACTGGTGTTTCCTGGATCGCCCTTCTCTCATATGAATGAGAAAAACTTCTTGTTATAGGCCCTGAAGTTAGCCTATTTCCTTGGAATGATAGCCTTGGTGCTCCTAGTCTGAGACTCTGGGTATGGCTGAGCACCTGCTTGTCTCCAATGTCGATGTCGATTTCTCCGATCTGAGGAATCTCCACTCGGTTTGGATTGACTGCCTTGGCAACCTCCTTGAATATTTCTGGAATTTCAATAAATTCTTTTCCCAGAAATAACTCCGTGTGATGGGAATTTGATAAGGCATACGAGACTTGATAAGTCAGTGAGTATGGCCTATTTCCTCCCGTCATAAGCTCCTTCTTTTTGTAGTCCTGATAGAGGGTCAGGGTGAAGGAATATTAAATTGAATTAACGTTCCGTTTGCCCGATGATCGTTTCTTGGTTATTATTAATTTACCATACAACGATTAATCCTAACATGCTCCTATGAATTTAACAGCTGCACGTTGGAGTTCAGAAATACCTGAAGAATTCAGAAGAATTCGTCAATCTGTCGCTGAACAGGTCAGCCAACTTCAACGCTCCGTCTGACCCCTCAAACGACCTCCAATCGTATTTTGTGCAGAAATACGACTTCTTCGTCTTCGAAAGAGCTTTCCGTGGCCGCCTGATTCATCTGAATCGGAGTTCTGTGGAGGAAGTTATGGCCGTTTTACGGAGACTGCCAGAACTTGATTTCCTGCGAAAAACTGACTCCAGCTCTGATCTTCTCGACTGTATCCCGCTCAGCTTTCACCGTTGGATGGACAACGAGCTGTGAAAGTCCCAAGAGAGAATTATGCCTATCACGTTTGGTGCCGCTCTAATCTGCTCTCTCAAAACCCTAATTAATTAGTGTGTTTTTCCTGAGAGCTGACAGCTGTATTTAAATAAAATAAATAAGCTGTGGGACGCCAGAAATCTTGTGATAGGCGTGTTCTCTCTTTGCTAGGGCAAGGAGACATTGGGCCAGTCCAGGGACAAAATACAAGGAATAAAGATGGGCCTCAAATAAATTAATTATCTATGGTCAGCCCAGACCATAATTAATTTATAAATATCAGTTCATTCCACTAGAGAACCGATACTGACTTACCCCTTTATTGCCGGTGATGAGTCGGGGGCTTGTATTTAGACTTATTAAATCTCCGTATTTAAAATATCCGACATCCATTAATTAATTAGAGCTCTGACAGCTTAAATTAATTAATCTCTTTATAAATCCTTAAGCAGTACCACTCAAACTTTATTATTACGCCTGAACTTAATCAACCTGCAGGGTTTAGCGTAATAAACCTTATTGAGCTCTGGCACACACCCGTCGTGCGGTGCGGACAAAATACCTGTGTAAGCCCAGTACGGACAATACACGCTCCTACTTCTCACGACAAGGACTTAGTCTTAGCGGTAAGCGTAGGGTCGAATCCCACAGGGAGTGAGGAACCACTTTGTTCTCCTACGACAAACTGAGGTGTCACAATTCTCAATCTGTATACTCTGCACAAGAAATAAACACAATCAATAATAACAAAGGGGTGAGGTTATTCGGTTAGGTCATAACTGTTGTTAACATTCGTTTCGGTCATAGGCACACTGATGATCCGTCTATGATCCATGCAATTCCAGGGCGTGGCCCAAAGACATTGGGGCGTTTCAAGGAATTGCACTTCGCATATAGGATGGTTGATCTCATTGTGATCACTTGGTCCGAAGGTCACACAATCCCCGGTCACAAGGCAGTGCTTCACTCCTCCTTAGATAGTAGTCATACCCGTTACTCACCAAGTATGACCCTCACCAACCTTCTCTCCCGAGGTCCCCAACTCCGCACTAGAGTGACACATGCCTCCTGGACTCAACTATTTCCGGCCTTGTCGACCGACCAGTCATAGACATGCTACGGCGCCGAGATTGCTTTCCTCGTTTGATAACCATGGCTTTATGCCTCGTCACAGTTGATGGATATTCTCTAGAGAAGCCCAAGACTGAGGGAGGACAGTGTATCCCATCAATCCTTTCCCCACCTTCCGGATCTACAACGCCTTTTGTTGACGCTGCTCAGCTACTCGGTCTTGGGCATACCGGTTGTCACGCCTTGGTATACCCTGGCCTTTGCTTGATACGGACAGCATTTTACCGAACGAGGGTCTCCCGTTAGGCCTCTACTGCCCATGATATCGAACAGATCCTTCCGGAACCACGAGATTCAACCGAAAGAGCAAGTGCCTCACGAATGTTTACATGTTAACAACAATTATTTCCTCCCCTCAAACCTCACCTAAAGGACTACTCACACATAATAAAATTCATAGATGCGAAAAGAAGTAAACACATGATTGAACGAAATGAAATACTGAAATAGATAAAGTAATACCTAGGCTTCAAGCCTTCGAACTTGTTCAAAAGTAACAACACGACGGAATTAAAGTACGGAAATGTAAAGTGTTTTCGATGCCACACGCGGCGAATAATAACTAGAGTAAAGTAAAATGTTTCTGGAGTGTCAAGAGCTTCTTCACGTTGCACAACATTAGCCTTTTATACTGCCGAATGGTAGAGGCCTAACCCTAGCTGCGCCGGTTCCAAATCTTCGCCGGGATCTTCTTTCCTTAATTAGCTCGATCTTTGATTGATCCTGATTGAAGATGGCGTCCAGCTGCAAGCTTAGTCAACCTTTCCCATCCCTTCGGTCCTTCTAGTCTCTTCTTCAACCTTCCGCTTGTTCCATGAGATCTCCGAGATTGACCTTCCTTTTATGGCTCTGGCTGCCTGCTTCTTCCGGTAACGATCAGATCGACTGCTCTTATCGGTGTGGCTCATACCAGGTGGTTGCTCCAGGTTCCCATGCCCCAAGTTGAATTGGAGAGGTACTTGTTGGCCGAAGCTTTATGCTGGTAAACATGATGTAGCAATCTGGGCTTGGTAAGGCCCATACTGACCGCATTTCTTCCGTTTCCGCTCCACTGATCTTCCTTCCTCCACAACTTTGTTTTCCCCCTGGACAGACCTGAACTGACACAAATAAAGAGAAAAAGAGGGCCAAATGGCCCAAAAGTCGAAGACGCATCACACCTACACACTTAAAGCATACTTGCCCTCAAGTATGTAGGTGGATTCACAGAAGACACGGACGAAAAGGGCGAAAGAAAAGAAATAAAACTAAGAGACACGAAACTTGCATATATTTTAGGATCAGATCATACCAACATGCGTCATTCAGTTCAGTCAAACCACAAACCAGAGTACTGATCATGCATAAAGTGTGATGGTAGTCTCTCTTCTCGCTCAAGCACCGGCTAAGTGTTTACACTCATAATTTGCTGTGCTAGTTCCTCTAAGAGTTTGATCGAAGACTACAAGTTAAGCACACTAGTATGACTCATCAAAGGGTCTTTGTTGGGTTGTAATGGGTCATACGGAGCTAAGGTGGGAAAATATGGTCCAGTGGCTAATTTCAGTATCTCCCTTACTCAGTATACACATTTAGTACAGTTATAACTAACCCTTAATTTTCCCGCTTTCAATGGGGTTCATTTCCCTTTTGATTCTTCTTACGGGCAATCATCTTTAGTCACAAAATTTTTTTGTGCCCGGATTTCTTTCTTTTCTTATAATCCCCTGTTCACCATTTCATTCATTTCACAAATTCTTCCTCCTAGATATAGCATTATCAAAGCTTAAGAAAGAATGAGTTCGGCTCAAGTTGGCATACTAGGGATTATTTTCATACTAGTCATCAAAGAAAATCTGGGGCCATAAATCAAAGAATCGTGCCCAAATCACACAAGTCATGTACTAGCAAAATTGAGTCCTCAAACAAAACCAAGATTCCCTAGTCACAGCAAATTCTCACCACAAGCATGCATTTTTTTAATTTTGGTCCTGATCTCACCGGTGGGGTATTCTCTGTATTCTCACAACTACCATCATGCATTTCATACTCAACCCACCAATCATACCAAAACAGGAATCAGCATGCATAATCTTTCACCATCAAACAATGCAAGTAGACTCGACTCTATCACAGACAAAACAGACGCTAAAACAAGAAAAAGCAAAAGATAAAATAAAATCCTAATCTACGAGTTCAGGGGAAAGTACTTAGTCATTTTGGTCGGAGGATCTCACCTCCGCAGCCATCATCTCTTTGATTTCCTTAAAGCAAGCTTCCATCGCTTTGAATCCTTCCTCCACAGTGTCCCTCAGTGTGGCCACTTCTCCTCCCAGCATCACCAGCTCGTCCTTGACTTCTTTCAGTTCGTCCGTCAGTTTGATAATCTCGCTATTGACTGGGCGAGAGGTTCCTTGTTCCCTTGCAACCTTCGGTTCAGGTCGAACTGAGCTGCCTTCTGGTTGGACCAAACGGTAGTCTCCTCCTTCATCCATCTCAACAATCCGCCACCGCACGAGCCTCCCGATATCAAAGAATCGGGTTTCTGCCACAGCTGCCTCATCCGCGGCTTTCTCGTTGAAACCAGCAAGCTTCCTCGCCAAGAGGGTCACCAGTGGGCATAGGGAGAGATACTTGTTGGTATGGGTTACCCCATACTGAAATTGTAGTGCAGCGGTGAACCCAAAGTTCACCCTCTTTCTCTCCACCATGCACCAAAGCACAAAGAGCTCTTGCTGCGTGACGACGTTGGATCCCTCAATCCGGCCATAGATGTTATAGGCCAACCAACGATGGCAAATCTGCAAGGCTGGGTCGCGGAGTTCGTTGGATTTGCTAATATTCTTCACATACTTGGTCCCTGTTGAGAGTTGGGACCAGTACTGGTCAATCTGACTGCGCCACTCCGGTGGAGCCATGGTCTCGGCTTGCTTGTACTCATCATCGTACACCTCTGTGGCTTCAATCACCCCCAGGTGGATGTTCAAGTCGTTGATGGACAGAGGGAACGTCTTCCCCCGCAACTGGAAGCGGAGGGTACCTGGTGTTTCAATCGAGTAGTTTCCCTTTGGCTTGAATTCCACCGTGCTCATGAACTCCTCCGACAGATTCTTGAATGCCAACACATTCCACTCCAAAATCTTCCCCCAACCAACATTCTGAAAATATCCCTGTACACGCTCTTTTATCCCGAAACCCTCCAATACTTCAGTCACCAGATAATACCAAGGGGTGATCTCCCGGTTTTTCAAGACTGCATACCTCTCACTGTCTCTCGGTATAACCGTTTCCGTAGTGCTGGGTCGCACCACTCCCTTGCGCTTGATGCCCTTGGGTTTTGATGTGAGCGTGCTCGTCACCGGCTTAGCAGGGGCGATCACATCCTCTGAGTTGGAGCTCTCTACCGTCTCGGTTCTCTCTGGATCTACTTCCATTGGCTCCTCTATCTCCTTGGCCTTTCCTTTTTCGGCTGCAGTGGGTTTCCGTAGCTTCTTGCTTTGTGCAGTCCGGGTTTTACTGCTGGCCTTCTTTGGTTGGGCCTTGACTGGTAGTGGAGGTTTTGCAACATCTAGCTTTCTCTTTACTCCGGGTCTCTTGCTCTGGGGTGTTGGGATTTCCACTTCCTTCTCTTGAATTGCCTCAACCTCCTCTGCTTCCTCAGCCTCCTTCTCCTCCTCCTTTTCTTCTTCGCTCTTCTCTTCCGCTTCTTCTTTTTCTTTCCCTTCCGTATCTTCAGAAGCTGTCTTTCCTTCCTGCATGGAGGCTTCCAGAATTTGTGGTTGCGGTTGAACTTGAACAGGTGGTGGTGCGACAATGGATCGCGCCGGAGTTGCTTTGCTTGCCTGAGCCTTCCTTGTTTTCTTCACGGGCGGGGTGAGCTCGGGCTCCCCTTCTTCCGGTTGCGTAGACTCGGCGGCTGCTTTTGCTGTTTCTCGCTCCTCTTGTTGGAGAACTTCGGCACGCCCTTTGTCTTCGGGCTGGATTTTCAGCAAAGGGTCTTCAGTAACTTTGGTAGAAGTCTCCTCCGAAGCGCTTCGCCTTGTGGTGCGCTTTGGAGGTGGAGGTTTGGTGCCTTTCTTCTTCGGCGGTTGGGTACTGCCGGAGCCCTCTCCTTTGGTTTTTGCCATTGCGAGTTGCAGAGTTCTAAAAACTTAGAATTTGTGTAGGGGTTCGGATTCTGTGGGAATTTTGGGGGTAGGGTTTGCTTTTAAGAAAGGTGATCGGCAGTTATGGAAATTTAGGGTTTGAGGTGAGTGGTGATCGTGGTGTAGCAGTTTCCGGAGGTTAGGGTTTGTGGGGAAGAAAATCGTGGGTTAAGGCTTTGAATATGGTAAGTGTGGCGGTTATGGCAGAAAAAAGGAATTTTAAGGAAATAAAAATCATGACCGAAATTTGAAATTCAAATTTTCTGCGGAAACCGAAGGGTTGCAGTCCCATCGCCGCCTGCTCCTGACACGCTTGCGTCATTTCCCTGCGTAAGCCCTCTCCCAGACCGTTCCAATCCCTAGCTCTCCACCTACACACTTTGCAACGCAAAGTGGGCTCGGATCAACCTCTGGGCCTTTTTCCAATTATCTCGGCCCGACTTACCTGCAAGTTAGTGCATCCAAACACGAAACAAAACAACTTAAAAGAAAAGAAAAGAAAAAAAAAAAAAAATCGGTATAGACCATACCGAAGTAACCACGCTGGGTTGCCTCCCAGCAAGCGCTCTTGTTTCCCGTCTTGAGCTCGACCTCCCTTCACTCTTCACTCGTACTCAGGGTCGAGGAGGTAGCATTCCTCCTTCTCTTTTTCTATTTCAGCAAGCTCGTGATAAGGCTTAAGGCGGTGCCCATTCACCACGAACGTATCAACTCCATTTTGATCATATACTTCAATGCTTCCGTTTGAAAAGATTTCTTTGATTACGAATGGTCCTGACCATTTTGAGCGGAGTTTTCCAGCCATCATCTTGAAGCGTGAGTTGAAGAGTAGGACCTTTTGTCCCACTAAAAATTCCTTCTTCCTGATCTTGGCATCATGGATCCTTTTGGTTCGCTCCTTATAGAGCACCGCGTTGTCGTAAGCCTCCAACCGCAGTTCCTCCAACTCGCTCAGTTGCAGTTTCCTTGTTTCTCCAGCTAGGGTCATACTGAGGTTGATTTGCTTAATTGCCCAGTACGCCTTGTGTTCAATTTCCACGGGTAAGTGACATCTTTTGCCATAAAGTAGGCGAAACGGGGACATTCCGATGGGTGTCTTGAAAGCAGTTCTGTATGCCCATAACGCATCCCCTAGATGGTCACTCCAGTCTTTACGGTTGGGGTGCACCACCTTTTCTAGGATACTCTTTATCTCCCTGTTTGAAATCTCGGCCTGCCCATTTGCTTGGGGGTGATATGCAGTGGTGACCTTGTGTGTCACCCCCATCTTCTTGGTTAGTGATCTGATAATGGCATTACAGAAATGCGATCCTTGGTCACTGATTAGAATTTTTGGTACACCGTATCTCCCGAACACTTGCTCCTTCAGGAAACCTGCCACGGTATGGGCATGATTGCTTGCGGTTGCCTTGGCTTCAACCCACTTTGATACGTAGTCCACTGCCACCAGAATGTATTCGTAGTTCTTTGACTTTGGGAAGGGACCCATAAAGTCAATCCCCCATACGTCGAAAACTTCGACCGGCATGATTGGAACTTGTGGCATTTCATCCCTTGCGGTGATCCCTCCAGTCATCTGGCACTTCGGGCAGCTCTGTACCCATTTCCTTGCATCCGCAAATATTGTGGGCCAGTAGAATCCACTCTCCAAAATTCTGTGGGCTGTGCGCTTTCCTCCAAAATGTCCGCTATTTGCTGTCCCATGACACATGTCCAAAATTTGGGTATGCTCATCCTCAGGTATGCATCTCCGTATGACTTGATCTGCTCCAGTCTTCCAGAGATATGGATCTTCCCAATGGTAGTATCGCGCTTGCGCGAGTAACTTCCGTTGTTCGAATCTTGTCAATCCTGAGGGTAACTCCTTAGTAACCAGATAGTTAGCTATATCCGCATACCAGGGCTCCTGCTTGGTTAGAGCGTATAGTTCTTCTTCATCCTCCAGGGTGCTCATGGAATAAAGTTTTTCGTCTGGAAATGTATCGGTAATGGGCATACCTTCATCCTCCTCCAGTTGCAACCTGCTCAAATGGTCTGCCACGAGGTTTGCAGCTCCTTTCTTGTCCCTTATCTCTATATTGAACTCTTGTAGTAGCAAAATCCACCTGATGAGTCGAGGTTTGGATTCCTTCTTGGCCATTAAGTACTTCAACGCGGCGTGATCCGTGTAGACCACCGCCTTCGTTCCCAAAAGGTAGGAGCGAAACTTCTCTATGGCAAATACCACCGCCAGGAGTTCTTTCTCGGTAGTTGTATAGCTGCACTGTGCTGGGTTCAGTGTTTTGGATGCGTAATAGATCACGCAACTCTCCTTGCCTTTCTTCTGTCCCAGTACTGCTCCAACTGCGTGGTTGCTGGCATCACACATGATCTCGAACGGTAAATCCCATACTGGCGGTTGAATAATGGGGGCCGACACCAGCTTGCTTCTCAGAATCGTGAAGGCCTCTTTACAATCATCATCAAACTCAAACGGCACGTCTTGTTGGAGAAGTCTGGTCATGGGCTGGGCAATCTTGGCGAAGTCCTTGATAAATCGCCGGTAGAAGCCTGCATGGACGAGGAATGCCCGTATGTGCTTTACGGTTGTCGGGTAAGGCAATTTGGCAATGGAATCGACTTTCGCTTTGTCCACTTCAATCCCTCTTTCTGAAATCACGTGCCCAAGTACTATCCCTTCCCTAACCATAAAATGGCATTTCTCATAATTAAGGACCAGGCTTTTCTCCACACATCTTTTCAAAACAAGCTCTAGATGCTTCAAACATGTGTCGAAAGAACTGCCATACACGGTGAAGTCATCCATGAATACTTCAATGCAATTCTCCAATAAGTCGGAGAAGATACTCATCATACACCGCTGAAAGGTTCCCGGTGCGTTGCAGAGTCCGAACGGCATTCTCCGGTATGCAAATGTCCCAAATACGCAGGTGAAAGTGGTTTTCTCCTGGTCTTCATGTGCCACAAAAATTTGCATATATCCAGAATACCCGTCTAGGAAACAGTAATAGGCATTACCGGCTAGTCTCTCCAACATCTGGTCGATAAAGGGTAATGGGAAGTGGTCCTTTCTGGTAGCATCGTTCAGCTTCCGATAGTCAATGCAAACTCTCCATCCAGTTTGCAATCGGGTGGGCACGAGCTCGCCTTGATCATTCTCCACAACCTGTACCCCTGATTTCTTCGGTACGACATGGACTGGACTCACCCATTGGCTGTCGGATATGGGATAAATGATTCCCAATTCCAACAGCTTAAGGATTTCCTTCAGCACTACCTCTTTCATGACCGGGTTCATCTTTCTTTGAGAGTCTCGAACGGGTTTGGCTCCCTCCTCAAGGTAAATGTGATGCATGCACTCCGTAGGGCTGATGCCTTTGATATCGGCTAAGGTCCAACCGATGGCTTCCCTATTTTCTCGTAGTACTCTCACCAAACGCTCTTGCTGCACAACAGTTAGATCAGAACTGATGATAACTGGTAGCGTCTCTTCTGGTCCCAGATAAGCATATTGTAAATGCTTAGGTAATTGTTTGAGCTCCAAAACGGGTGCTTTCTGGATTGAAGGTAGCAGCTTCTCGTACTGCCCATACTGAGACAATAACTCCGGTTTGCTTATCTCTGCTCCTCCAGCTAGATAGACTTCCTGGATTAATTCCTTGATCTTCTGATCTACCTCCACCTCGGCTTCTAAGGTGCTTTCTCTGAGGGAGTAGAGTTCCATGATAGCTTCCTTCATTTCATCGTCCTCCATATGCTCAGCATCCCGATCCGTTAGACCATACTGAATCACCTTCTCTGTGGTATCCCTGGAACCGAAAGTAATTCCTTGTTCCTGCACCAAGGGTTCAAATACGTCGACCATGTCCACCGTCTCCATTGCTTGTTTCCTTTTCATAGTCTCATAGATGTTGAATTCTACTTGGACCCCATCGAACTCACATGTCAATATTCCTGTTTTCATATCAATCTTGGTTCCGGCGGTCATCATGAATGGCCTTCCCAATAATATGGCATTCTCTCCAGTTTCAGGTCCGGTATCTAGGACGTAGAAATCTGCTGGAAAAATCAAATCCCCGACCTTGATCAGCACGTCCTCCACTACTCCTTCAGGGTAAGCGTTGGACCTATCAGCTAACTGTATGACCACACGGGTGTTCCTCATCTCGCCAATATTTAGTCTCTTGTACACGGCCAATGGCATCACATTAATGGAGGCTCCCAGATCCATCATCGCCTTATCCATGTTGGTTCCTCCTATGTTGCATGGAATAGTGAACATCCCTGGATCCTTCCGCTTAGTGGGTAGCTTCCGTTGGATCACCGCCGAAACACTTTCTCCCATCACGTATCGGACCTCTTCCTCCATTTTGACTTTTCTTGAACAGAGATCTTTCAAGAATTTGGCATATTTAGGAATCTGCCTGACGGCATCGAGTAGAGGTATGCTCAGTTCAACTTTTTGAAACATCTTCATCATTTCACTTGCTTCTTTCTCTCTGGCTTTCTGCTTCAGGCGTCCTGTGTAAGGTGCTTCGGTTGGGTTACTACCTCCAGCCTGTTCATCAGTTGGACCTTTCCCGTTCTTATTCCATCCTCCTCGAAGCAATTCAGCCTCTGCTAACAATTCTTCCTCCTTTTCTTCCCCCTCAGGAAATTCGGTTAACACCACTTGGGCATGCTCTCTGGGGTTGATTCCCATGGCTGGGAGTTTACCAGCGTTCTCCTCTAGTTTGGCCACTGCCTTAGTCAAATGACTAATTTGCTGGTTAGTTTGGTTTATGCCGGCTCGAATTTCATTGCGAAACTTCTCGCTCTCCTTAGCCATGCTTTCAATTGCTTCTTCCCAGGGTGCTCTCCGATGTGGGGGTTGGTAAGGAGGTTGTTGCTGATTCTGGTTATGGTGTTGATGTGGTCCTAACTGGTACTGTTGTTGTTGCTGGTTCTGATTATACTGAGGACGTTGCATTGGTGCGCCCATATTGTTCTGTTGCTGGGGCTGACCATCCTGCTTCCACCGAAAGTTGGGGTGATCCCTCCATCCGGGATTGTAAGTATTTGCATAAGGATCGTACTTTCGTGGGTTCCCATCATGTCCTCCGATAGCATTGACATCAACAATATCTTCACCAAAATTTGGACAATTTTCAGATTGGTGTCCAGTGGCATCGCAAAGGCCACACTGGCGAACCTTCTTCGGTATAGTCAAGCCCGACAGAAGTTCTTTGAGTTCATTCATGCTCTTCTCCATTGTTTTCTCCAAATTAGACATCTCCCCTTTCTCTTCAGCTTTCCTTGGTCTCTCAAGATTCCTTTCATGCCCTTCATCACGTGATTCTTCTGCCATGGTGCCCAATAACTGGAAAATCTCCATCGGGGTTTTGCTCATCAATGATCCATTACAAGCTGCTAGAACCAGACTGCGATCGTTCCTCCGCATGCCCTTTACAAAGCCCTCCACCTGATCTTTTGGAGAGATTTGGTGATGGGGGCAATTGCTTAACATTCTCTTGAATCTCGTCCAGTATTCGTAGAAGGATTCTAGCCCATCTTGCCTGATGCTTCGGATATCCCACCGCATTCGCTCCACTCGTGCTGCTGGGAAGAATTCTTCTAAGAAAGCTTGTTGCAGTTGTGCCCATGTAGTAACACTACCCGCGGGTAGATCATACAGCCATCTTCTTGCGTTGTCCACCAAGGTAAAAGGGAAGAGTATCAACTTGACATACTCTTGCTGCTCATCGTTTGATTGGTGCATGATTGTCATCTCAAAATCTTGGAGATGAGTATGAGGGTCATTTCCTTGGTATCCATTGAACTTCGGTAAGATCTGAAGCAATGAGGGCTTCATTTCATACCGACGAGGTGCGAACGGATTTGCGGGTAAGGTGATTCCGTTCGGCCTCAAGTTGAGGTTAGTTGGGTACGCCAACTGTCTGAGGGTCTGCTCCGGTACGGCTTCTGCATGTGGTGCATCTTCTGCCATAGCTTCGCGTCTCGCTATCCGTGCTCCTGCGCGTAATCGTCTTTCGGTGCGATCAATATCAGGGTCAAACACCAACGCTCTTACAGCTCTACGAGTTCCACGCATACACCAGTAGCGGAAAATGGAATGAGGAGAGAACAAAATTGCTGCGCGTCACTCCCCGGCAACGGCGCCAATTTTGGCACACACCCGTCGTGCGGTGCGGACAAAATACCTGTGTAAGCCCAGTACGGACAATACACGCTCCTACTTCTCACGACAAGGACTTAGTCTTAGCGGTAAGCGTAGGGTCGAATCCCACAGGGAGTGAGGAACCACTTTGTTCTCCTACGACAAACTGAGGTGTCACAATTCTCAATCTGTATACTCTGCACAAGAAATAAACACAATCAATAATAACAAAGGGGTGAGGTTATTCGGTTAGGTCATAACTGTTGTTAACATTCGTTTCGGTCATAGGCACACTGATGATCCGTCTATGATCCATGCAATTCCAGGGCGTGGCCCAAAGACATTGGGGCGTTTCAAGGAATTGCACTTCGCATATAGGATGGTTGATCTCATTGTGATCACTTGGTCCGAAGGTCACACAATCCCCGGTCACAAGGCAGTGCTTCACTCCTCCTTAGATAGTAGTCATACCCGTTACTCACCAAGTATGACCCTCACCAACCTTCTCTCCCGAGGTCCCCAACTCCGCACTAGAGTGACACATGCCTCCTGGACTCAACTATTTCCGGCCTTGTCGACCGACCAGTCATAGACATGCTACGGCGCCGAGATTGCTTTCCTCGTTTGATAACCATGGCTTTATGCCTCGTCACAGTTGATGGATATTCTCTAGAGAAGCCCAAGACTGAGGGAGGACAGTGTATCCCATCAATCCTTTCCCCACCTTCCGGATCTACAACGCCTTTTGTTGACGCTGCTCAGCTACTCGGTCTTGGGCATACCGGTTGTCACGCCTTGGTATACCCTGGCCTTTGCTTGATACGGACAGCATTTTACCGAACGAGGGTCTCCCGTTAGGCCTCTACTGCCCATGATATCGAACAGATCCTTCCGGAACCACGAGATTCAACCGAAAGAGCAAGTGCCTCACGAATGTTTACATGTTAACAACAATTATTTCCTCCCCTCAAACCTCACCTAAAGGACTACTCACACATAATAAAATTCATAGATGCGAAAAGAAGTAAACACATGATTGAACGAAATGAAATACTGAAATAGATAAAGTAATACCTAGGCTTCAAGCCTTCGAACTTGTTCAAAAGTAACAACACGACGGAATTAAAGTACGGAAATGTAAAGTGTTTTCGATGCCACACGCGGCGAATAATAACTAGAGTAAAGTAAAATGTTTCTGGAGTGTCAAGAGCTTCTTCACGTTGCACAACATTAGCCTTTTATACTGCCGAATGGTAGAGGCCTAACCCTAGCTGCGCCGGTTCCAAATCTTCGCCGGGATCTTCTTTCCTTAATTAGCTCGATCTTTGATTGATCCTGATTGAAGATGGCGTCCAGCTGCAAGCTTAGTCAACCTTTCCCATCCCTTCGGTCCTTCTAGTCTCTTATTCAACCTTCCGCTTGTTCCATGAGATCTCCGAGATTGACCTTCCTTTTATGGCTCTGGCTGCCTGCTTCTTCCGGTAACGATCAGATCGACTGCTCTTATCGGTGTGGCTCATACCAGGTGGTTGCTCCAGGTTCCCATGCCCCAAGTTGAATTGGAGAGGTACTTGTTGGCCGAAGCTTTATGCTGGTAAACATGATGTAGCAATCTGGGCTTGGTAAGGCCCATACTGACCGCATTTCTTCCGTTTCCGCTCCACTGATCTTCCTTCCTCCACAACTTTGTTTTCCCCCTGGACAGACCTGAACTGACACAAATAAAGAGAAAAAGAGGGCCAAATGGCCCAAAAGTCGAAGACGCATCAAGCTCCTTAAGGGGATGTCATTATCCTATACCGGATACGGGTACTAATACAGATAATCAAATATCATATTTTAACCGCTATCACCTAAGATACAGAGTACTCGAGTTAGTATATAACTTTCACCCATAGTAAGTCAAAGTGATATACGAATTAATATATATATCTGAATACTTATTAGTATTAAGATTTATAAGTCACCGAGATCTTGATTCTTCACTTAAGTCAGATAGAAGAATACATCTCAAACTGTGGTCCTATCAATACGTAATGACGTACCAGTATAGACAAGTAGCCAAGACAAACTACTTCCATCTATACTGCAGCCTAAACCAATAACTTGTCCTAGAGTTATTTCGGCTGTGATCATATTATATCTCTTAAGGTTATTCCAATTATATGGTCTTCTGTGATCTACAACACACCATATAATCTACTTATATAGAGATAAAGAACATACATATGCAATCATGAACACAATCAGATAGGAGATTAGATAGTGAACTTAGGAAACATTGTATACAAGCATAAAACGTTCTTGCTTTCAGTATACAAATCCAACAATCTCCCACTTATACTAAAGCAAACTTTTAGTATACAATGCGTCTATTTACCAATCACCTAACACTTCTCCCACTTATACTTAAAGTTTCCTAAGTGGGTGGCATCAATCTGGCATCAATCGCATTCCCATCTTTCAATGACCATTTGCGATAAGCCTTTTGTGAAAGATCAGTAGGTTTCTCCAATATGTGAGAATTTATTCTTTGAGCACAAAAACCTCGATTTACGAATAATCGTATAACTTGGTACTTACTCTCCATGTGTTTAACCCCTTGTGGTTCTTGGATTCCTTTGAGTTCGCAACTGCACTTGAGGTATCACGAAGGTGATGCTCCCACGCAAACTAGGAATTACTCTTAGACCCTGGAGGTAGTGGTCAAACCAAAAGGTTTTACCTCCCAAGAAAAAACACATAGCTCGAGGTAATTATTCTTTGTACCGGTCAGCCTGGAAATCCGAAATCATATAATCCAAAAAGGAACTAAACTGTCTAACTGGTAAACTATCCTTATTCTCTAGTCAGGGACTTGAGAATATAATTTACCACAATTCAGTGTCCTTAACTAGGACTATATTGATATCTTACAATCATGCTAACTGCATAGCAAATATAAGATCTCGTACATAGCAATCCATACATGAAGCTATCTACTGCGGAAACGTAGAATACTGCCTTCATTTCCTCAACCTCAACAGGTATCTTAAGACATAGTCTTTAGATAAAGGAACGCCATATCTAAAAGGTAGCAATCCTTTCTTGGCGGTATTCATACTACAACGAGTATTCTCAGTATCAATGTAAGACACTCGAGATAAGCCCAACATCTTTTTCTAGTGATCCCTTATAACCTTGATCACAAGGATGTATACTGTACCTCCTTAGTCTTTCATATGAGACTGTTCGGATAACCATTACTTTATGTCTTAACAATAGCTCCATATTGTCGCCAATTAGGAGGATATTGTTTACATAAAATGCAAGATAAACCACATCACCGATGACACGAGAGCGATTAACACGAGATGTTTCTCTCCCTCCCTCACGTAACCTCGATGGTTTAAGTGAGCTGCTATGGGTAAAATGATCCGAATGTTCTGAGCATGGTACTTGCGAAAATATCATCATAACCTATACCCTTACACTGGGCATAACCTTTCGCCACCAGTCTAGCTTCGGAAGCTACGACCTTGCTCATTCGGGCCTGTCATTATCTTGCATACTTACTTACAACCTAAGGCATAACTGCCTCCTGGTAGCAAGATTTTTTAGTATACACCCTGTTGGATTTGTATACTGAAAGCAAGAACTTTATGCTTGTATACAATGATTCCTGTTATTCACTATTCTTATCTCCTATCTGATTGTGTTCATGATTGCATATGTATGTTCTTTATCTCTGTATAAGTAGATTATATGGTGTGTTGTAGATCACAGAAGACCATATAATTGGAATAACCTTAAGAGATATAATATGATCACAGCCGAAATAACTCTAGGACAAGTTATTGGTTTAGGCTGCAGTATAGATGGAAGTAGTTTGTCTTGGCTACTTGTCTATACTGGTACGTCATTACGTATTGATAGGACCAACAGTTGAGATGTATTCTTCTATCTGACTTAAGTGAAGAATCAAGATCTCGGTGACTTATAAATCTTAATACTAATAAGTATTCAGATATATATGTTAATTCGTATATCACTTTGACTTACTATGAGCGAGAGTTAAATACTAACTCGAGTACTCTGTATCTTGGGTGATAGCAGTTAATATATGATATTTGATTATCTGTATTAGTACCCGTATCCGGTATAGGATAATGACATCCCCTTAAGGAGCTCAATAAGGTTTATTACGCTAAACCCTGCAGGTTGATTAAGTTCAGGCGTAATAATAAAGATTGAGTGGTACTGCTTAAGGAATTATTAAGAGATTAATTAATTTAAGCTGTCAGAGCTCTAATTAATTAATGGATGTCGGATATTTTAAATACGGAGATTTAATAAGTCTAAATACAAGCCCCGACTCATCACCGGCAATAAAGGGGTAAGTCAGTATCGGTTCTCTAGTGGAATGAACTGATATTTATAAATTAATTATGGTCTGGGCTGACCATGGATGAATTAATTTATTTGAGGCCCATCTTTATTCCTTGTATCTGGTCCCTGGGCTGGCCCAATGTCTCCTAGCCCATGAAGACAGAATTTTCGGCCCTAGCACTGTAATTGGCGCCTCCTCCTTATTTCTGTATTATTAAATACAGCTGTCAGCTCTCAGGAAAATACACTGATAAAATATTAGGGTTTGAGAGCAGAGGGAGGCGCAGAAAATCGTGAGGTGCCATTCTGTCTTGGGAGTTCTCATAGCTCGTTGTCCATCCAACGTTGGGAATTGAGCGGGATACAGTCGAGAAGATCAGAGCTGGAGTCTGAATCATTCAACGCGATTATCAACCATTTGTGCATCCGATTCTCAAGTAAGTTTTCCTAACACCTATGTGCAGCTGTTAAATTCATAGGAGCATGTTAGGAATTAATCGTTGTATGGCAAATTAATAATAACCAAGAAACGATCATCGGGCAAACGGAACGTTAATTCAATTTAATATTCCTTCAATTGGTATCAGAGCCCAGGATTAATTTCTTGGCTCTATTATTAATTTGTGTACGATTAATAATGTGCGTTGTCTTTTAACTGCTGTTGTTCTTCGTGATTCGTTGATTCGTGGGATACGTCGTTTGACGTTGTAATCGTTTTTCACCACGAGAAAATCCGTGGTTAGATTAGGATTTCAATTGTATTTGTTTTTTCCGTTGTAAATCTGTAAAAATTGAAGAACGAGACGAGGACGACGACGAATCAACGACGAGGAAGGTGTAAGGAGGAGCAACGGGCACGGAGCGAGCAAGGCCGCCGGCGCCAAGGGCTGCGCGCGCGCTGAGCGCCGCGCGCCTGGGCAGGCGCCGTGCGCCTTTGCTGCTGCTGCTCGATGCGAGGCGAGGCGGGGCTGCTGTGCGGGTCGGGCAGGGAAGGGGGCTGCAGCCGGCAGGGGCTGTGCGCGCTCGGGGCCGCGCCTGCGCGCTTCGCGCGCTGCGCGCCCAGCGGGCGGCGCACTGCCGCTGCTGCCGCTGCTGCTGTCCACGCCGGGATGCCTGCTGGAGCTGCTGCCGCTGAGAGCGCCGGAGTCTGCTGCCGCTGTGCGCGCGCTGGAGGCGCGCTGGAGGCGCGCGGAGGCTGCTGCCGACTGTTGCTGTTCGCCCGGTGCCGCGCAGAGGCTGCTGCCGCTGGGCTGCTCGCTCGCCGGGCTGCTGGTGCGGCATACGCCGGTCTGCCGCGCGCGCCGGGGCGGCTGTGCAGAGAGGCGGCGGCGCCTAGGGTTCCAAACCCTAGGTGGCTGCGTTTCAAACCCTAGGGGGCCCAAACCCTAGCTTGACGGGCCCATGTGTTCGGGCCGAGTTTTATCTTCAGTTTTTGGGCTTGTTTTTCTATTTTATTTTGTAATAGAATAGATGTTGGGTTTCCACGAATGGATCACGAAGAATTTTAATTCTTTTATTACTGTTCTTTGCATGTCGTGGTTGTTAATCCCTTATGCTCTTTACCTGCTTTTTGCACGTCTTTGCTTGTTAATATTTGTTTATTAATTGCGCTTAGACGAGCATGTTAGTAGGTTTGCCGTTTTCTTAAGCATGTTTTAGAATTCTGCGAGCATGATTTACATGTTGCGTTCTAGAGAAGCATGTTTAGGTTTATGTGCTTGAGCATGAACAAACCTTTTGAAAGAAAAAGACTAAGCAGTTTAATAATTTTTATAGTAATTAAAAATTATTTTAGACCTCCACATGCGGTCTCTAGACAAAGTGATTAGCAATATGAGTAAACGTCCACCCAACGTGGCTTACTTCATATTTGTTTTTCATAAGTTTGTCAGAAGAGGTTTCTATAAAAAATATTTAAACCATTAAAGTAGTGGGAGTTATGCAGTAAACGTCCACCCAACGTGGCTTACTTGTGTAATTTTCACAAGTACTTTGGAGAATGGAATTAAATAAGATAACCAAGAAAATTAAATTGAAAGCGGCATGGTCCTAGTGAGTATGCTAATTTCGAGAATTTAATTTTCAAGGTTAAAATGTGGTCATTGCTTAGATATCATATCAAGTACAATGTACAACTCCCAAAGGAGTCCCTTCTTGATGATGATATGGTCTAGTTAAGGTGCCAACTATTAATTTCCTTTGTCAAAAGGTTAAGTTGACATGGATGGAAATTAAATGACTAGGTAAATAGTCTGGTTGAGGAGTTCATGTGTAAACGTCCACCCAACGTGGCTTGCACATGGGATTCTTTGAGCCGTTGGAGGTTTCATTAATATTGTTTTATCAAAAGGTTACAATATTACTGTTACGAACTATATGCGTTTCATGTTCTTACATGTTTATTTGTTTACTTTCAGATATGTCTATGTCTCCGATTATTAACATTCTAGCCAACAATCCTCTCACCGGTCCAAATTACACTGAATGGAAACGCCATATTATGTATATTCTTGACGCTGATGAGCACAGTTTTGTGCTTACCACTCCACGTCCCGCGGCCTTAACTGATGAGTCGACTGATGCGGATCGTGAGGCGCATAAAAGGTGGCACAAGTCGAATAATATGGCCAAGTGCTATATTATGATGACTATGTCGCAAAATTTGCAACTCCAGCATCAGGTCATGGATGACGCAGCGACCATCATGTTAAACCTCAGTGAGGTTTATGGGGAGTCCGAGAGGTCTGCTCGTTTTAACTTGATGAGAGAAATCTTGTCTTGTAAAATGAGCGAGGGCAGCTCGGTGCACGATCATGTCATGCATATGACAAATCTGTTTGACAGGCTTGATCTGCTAGGAGGGGGTATCGAAGGCGAAGCCAAGGTCGATATCATCCTCAATACTCTCCCCAAGACTTTTGAGCATTTCCGTCTCAATGTCGTTATGAGCAAGGCCAACTATACTCTTAATGAGTTGTTGAATGCTCTAGTTTCGGCAGAGGGGGTCATGGGCACGCGCAATGGGAAAGAGGTCCTTGTTGCTGCCAAGGGATCTACTTCTTCGTCGAAAGGCGGGAAAAAGAAGTGGAAAGGTCCAAAGGGCAAGCATGACCATGAGGCTAGTGGGAGCGGTAAAGCCAAGGTTGATGGCCCTAGCGGCGGCGTGAACAAGCCGACAGCCAAGGGAAAGTGCTTCAAGTGCGGCAAGGTTGGGCATTGGAAGAAAGATTGTCCAGTGCTCAAGGCAAAGGGACAAGGTACGTCACAAGTTTTAGTAACAGAAACATGTTTAGCTTCGTTTTCTACTCATTCGTGGGTAGTGGATACGGGGGCAACTGACCATGTTTGTTACACCTTGCAGGGGTTCAACCCAACAAGGGAGCTGGCAAGTGATGAGATCACCATCTCCATGGGCAATGCGTCGAAGGTCGCAGCTGTTGCTATTGGAGATTTATCTTTATGTTTTGGTGATGACATTTTAGTTTTGAGAGATATTTTATATGTGCCGGAGTTTCGGCGGAACATAATTTCTGTTTCAAAGTTGTTTTTGAATGGATATTCTGTTACTTTTGATGGGGGTGTCTCTATCATGAGAGATAACAAGATTATTTGTTCTGGAATTTTGAACAACTCTCTCTATACTATTACATGTCCAATGAATAACTCTGTCCATGTTGCATCTACATCACAAATTCTTCCAAATCCTAATAAGAGAAAATATTACTCTCATGAACAATATACACATACTTGGCACCTAAGATTAGGCCACATCAATCTAAATAGGATCCAAAGGCTCGTTTCAAATGGAATCTTGAAAGATTTTCAAGCTGTGCCATTTAGAACCTGCGAATCCTGTATAGAGGGAAAGATGACGGCAAGGCCTTTTAAGGCAAAGGGGAATAGGGCCTCGGATGTGTTAGAATTGATTCACTCTGACTTGTGTGGACCGATGTCCACTAGAGCTCGTGGAGGATACGAGTACTTCGTCACTTTCATTGACGATTACTCAAGGTATGGGTATATTTACCTACTTCAACGCAAGTCTGAATGCTTTGAGAAATTCAAAGAATTCAAGGCGGAGGTGGAGAAGAGAACGGGTAAATCTATCAAGTCATTGCGGTCTGATCGCGGTGGCGAATACCTCGGGAACGAGTTTCTGCAATACTTGTCAGATCTTGGGATTACATCCCAATTGACTGCACCAGGTACTCCCCAACAGAACGGTGTAGCGGAGAGAAGAAACAGAACTCTTATGGAAATGGTACGATCTATGATGAGCTATGCATCATTGCCTATTTCGTTTTGGGGATATGCCTTGGAAACAGCGGTTTATTTGCTGAATCGGGTACCGTCCAAATCGGTTCCTAAAACTCCTATTGAGTTATGGTCAGGGCGTAAGCCCAGCTTGAATCATATAAAGATATGGGGTTGTCCTGCATACGTGCTAGACAAGGAAGCGAGGAAATTGGAGCCGAGATGCGAACTAATGCTGTTTATAGGATACCCTAAGGAAACGAAAGGTGGTTACTTTTATAATCCGAAGGATCAGAAAGTGGTTGTTAGCACCAACGCACGATTCTTGGAACACGATTATGAAAGTAATCACAAGTCTAAGTCCGAGATTGTCCTTCAAGAAATCGAAGGCAATGGACAGGCGATTCCATCACCCCAGCCAAGTGTGCAAGTGAATGCACCACAAGACCCTGCACAAACCATTGTCACAACTGTACCACCACCGCTTCGTCGTAGTGGGAGGGTTGTAGTTCAACCCGATCGATTTATGTTCTTGGGAGAATCTTCGGATCTACTCCCTGTTGATGAACAGAAGGATGTCGACCCTGATAACTATAGACAAGCGATGAAAGATCAAGATGCAGATTCTTGGTACGAGGCCATGGTTTCTGAAATAGAATCCATGGGTGCTATGGATGTATACGAGAAGACCGAACTACCAGATGGCTTCCTAGCTATAGGTAGTAGGTGGGTATACAAGAGAAAGAGAGATTCGGATGGCGAAGTCGCAGCTTTTAAAGCTAGACTGGTGGCGAAAGGTTATACCCAGGAACAGGGTATAGATTATGATGAGACCTTTTCGCCGGTTGCCATGCTTAAGTCTATCCGAATACTCCTTGCCATAGCAGCCCACATGAACCTTGAGATTTGGCAAATGGATGTCAAGACCGCTTTCCTAAACGGTTTCCTTGAAGAAGGAAGGGACATCTATATGCAGCAACCTGAAGGGTTTGTGAAGAAGGGCGAAGAGCATCTTGTGTGGAAGCTTAAGAAGTCCATTTATGGACTTAAGCAAGCTTCGAGGTCATGGAACAAACGTTTTGACGAGGTCATTAAATCCTATGGATTTACTCGTTGTGAGAACGAGAGTTGCGTGTACCGTTTAGATGCCAATGGTGACGTGGTTTTCCTTGCACTTTATGTAGATGATATCCTCCTCATTGGCAACAATGTTGAGCTATTATCGGACATAAAGAAGTGGTTATCCGAACAGTTTCAAATGAAAGACTTAGGAGATGCAGCGTACATCCTGGGGATCAAGGTCGTCCGTGATCGCCAGAAAAGGATGTTGAGCTTATCTCAAGCGTCTTACATTGATACTGTGATTGCTCGTTTTAGCATGCAGAATGCCAAGAAAGGCTTGCTACCTTTTAGACATGGCATTCCTCTGTCTAAGGACATGTGTCCTAAGACGCCTAGTGAGGTTGAGGAGATGAGGAAGATACCCTATGCTTCCGCCATAGGTAGCCTCATGTATGCGATGCTCTGCACGAGACCTGATATTTGCTATGTCGTTGGCATGGTTGCAAGATATCAGTCGAACCCTGGACCAGGACACTGGACTGCGGTAAAGCATATTCTCAAGTACCTGAAGAGGACTCGAGATTATAGGCTAGTTTACCAGTCAGACAGTCTATTTCCTTTGGGTTACACCGATTCGGATTTCCAGGCTGACCGGGATGAGAAGAGATCTACCTCTGGTTATGTGTTTACCTTGGGAGGTGGAGCCGTATCATGGCGGAGTGCAAAGCAGAAGTGCATTGCAGACTCCACCATGGAAGCCGAGTATGTAGCTGCTTCGGAAGCTGCTAAGGAGGCTGTATGGTTCCGGAACTACCTCTTGGATCTAGGAGTGGTCCCTAATTTGCCTAAGAGTATCATAATTTATTGTGATAACTCGGGTGCAGTGGCAAATTCTAAGGAACCCAGGAGCCACAAGGCGTCAAAAACACATAGAGAGAAAGTACCACATTATACGAGAAATCGTAAACAGAGGAGATGTGCTAGTAGAGAAGATTGATACATTGGAGAACCTAGCTGATCCTTTCACGAAAAGCTTACCGCAAAAGACCTATGAGAAGCATGCTCGAGGGATGGGATTGCGGTTGATGCCACCCACTTAGAGAAAAACTTTCAGTATAAGTGGGAGAGATGAAGTGAAGTTTTGTAATAGCTAGTATTTAGACACATTGTATACTAAAAGTTTTGCTTTAGTATAAGTGGGAGATTGTTGGATTTGTATACTGAAAGCAAGAACTTTATGCTTGTATACAATGATTCCTGTTATTCACTATTCTTATCTCCTATCTGATTGTGTTCATGATTGCATATGTATGTTCTTTATCTCTGTATAAGTAGATTATATGGTGTGTTGTAGATCACAGAAGACCATATAATTGGAATAACCTTAAGAGATATAATATGATCACAGCCGAAATAACTCTAGGACAAGTTATTGGTTTAGGCTGCAGTATAGATGGAAGTAGTTTGTCTTGGCTACTTGTCTATACTGGTACGTCATTACGTATTGATAGGACCAACAGTTGAGATGTATTCTTCTATCTGACTTAAGTGAAGAATCAAGATCTCGGTGACTTATAAATCTTAATACTAATAAGTAT
The DNA here is from genome assembly GCF_028751815.1 of Salvia miltiorrhiza. Classification (NCBI taxonomy): domain Eukaryota; kingdom Viridiplantae; phylum Streptophyta; class Magnoliopsida; order Lamiales; family Lamiaceae; genus Salvia; species Salvia miltiorrhiza. The sequence continues at coordinate 20,248,092 of NC_080389.1, forward strand.
TCAGATATATATGTTAATTCGTATATCACTTTGACTTACTATGAGCGAGAGTTAAATACTAACTCGAGTACTCTGTATCTTGGGTGATAGCAGTTAATATATGATATTTGATTATCTGTATTAGTACCCGTATCCGGTATAGGATAATGACATCCCCTTAAGGAGCTCAATAAGGTTTATTACGCTAAACCCTGCAGGTTGATTAAGTTCAGGCGTAATAATAAAGATTGAGTGGTACTGCTTAAGGAATTATTAAGAGATTAATTAATTTAAGCTGTCAGAGCTCTAATTAATTAATGGATGTCGGATATTTTAAATACGGAGATTTAATAAGTCTAAATACAAGCCCCGACTCATCACCGGCAATAAAGGGGTAAGTCAGTATCGGTTCTCTAGTGGAATGAACTGATATTTATAAATTAATTATGGTCTGGGCTGACCATGGATGAATTAATTTATTTGAGGCCCATCTTTATTCCTTGTATCTGGTCCCTGGGCTGGCCCAATGTCTCCTAGCCCATGAAGACAGAATTTTCGGCCCTAGCACTGTAATTGGCGCCTCCTCCTTATTTCTGTATTATTAAATACAGCTGTCAGCTCTCAGGAAAATACACTGATAAAATATTAGGGTTTGAGAGCAGAGGGAGGCGCAGAAAATCGTGAGGTGCCATTCTGTCTTGGGAGTTCTCATAGCTCGTTGTCCATCCAACGTTGGGAATTGAGCGGGATACAGTCGAGAAGATCAGAGCTGGAGTCTGAATCATTCAACGCGATTATCAACCATTTGTGCATCCGATTCTCAAGTAAGTTTTCCTAACACCTATGTGCAGCTGTTAAATTCATAGGAGCATGTTAGGAATTAATCGTTGTATGGCAAATTAATAATAACCAAGAAACGATCATCGGGCAAACGGAACGTTAATTCAATTTAATATTCCTTCACACCCATATTCTTAATGGATTGCTCCATTGAGGTGTGCCAAGAATCTACATTCTCGTCTTCCACTAATTCCAAGTAGATATCTGGGTCGATTCTCTTATATTCACTACCAGGGACTGAATCCAAAGATTCTCCCAAGAACATAAATCGATCGGGTTGTCCCACAACCCTCCCACTACAATGGATCTGTGGGGGCACATGTGTGTCAACAGTGCGTGCAGTGTCTTGTGGTACAAAAATTCTTGCATACTTGGCTTGGGTGATGGAATCGCCTGTCTAATGTCTTCAATTTCTTGAAACACACTATCTGACTTGGATTAGTAATTATTCCCATAGTCCACTTCTAAGAATCGTGTGTCATTGCTAATAACCACCTTCTAATTCTTTAAGACTAATTGCAAAGATGCATAACTCATCATCGGACATATTTTTTCGAGAGTGACCTATTTCTTCTCTCCACCACACCATTTTATATAAGGATTACATGGTGTAGTAAACTGGGTTGGAATCCCAAACACTGACAATGAATCAGAAAAGATAATTCCTAACACATTATTGGCCCTTTATCCCCTTTGTCATGAATGACCTGGTCTCCATCTTTTCCTCTATACAGGATTCGCAGGTTCGAAATAGTACAACCTGGATTGAATCCAATGTACTTATTTAGACACGAGCCTTTAGATCCTGTTAAGATAGATGTGACCTAATCTAGGGTATCAATATATGTGTAAGATCCTCATGAGAGATTAGCCTTAACTTTTCTCTTTCTTTTGTTCGATGATGTAAATGCAATATAAAGGTATTTTGAAGACAAGTTATAGTGTGAAGAGAGATGTTCAAAAATACCAGAATAGACAACTTTTGTCATTTCTTATGATAGAAACACCACTATCAAAAATGACATAAGATCCATCTATTCAAAATTTTGGAACATGATAAGGAACTCTCAAAAACTAAACTTTATCTTTAGAACTTAAAGACAAGTCTCCAATTGCAACAACTGCGACTCTAGTCACGTTGCCTATGAAGACAATCATCTCATCACTTCTCAGCTTCCTTGTCAGCCTTAAAGCCATGCAAGGTGCAACAATCATTATCAGTTTCTCTCGTTATCCACTACTCACAACTGAGTAGAAAACGAGCTGACATGTCTCAGTTACTATAGCAAGTGAAGTACCTTAACCCTTTGCCTTGAGTATTGAAAGAAGAAATTTCCAATACTCAATCTTATCACACCACTACTCCCACTATTTCCCTTGTCTTTCTTGCCCCTTGGACCCTTCTTCTTCCCGTCATTCGACGAAGAAGATGGCTTTCCTTTGGCAATAACAAGTGCTTGCACATCTCTTCCCACAACTTCCTTAGCCGTAACTAGAGCATTCAACAACTCAAAAAGAGTATTATCTTTCTTGCTCATAACAGCGTTGAGGCGGAAGTTCTTAATTAAAAGACTTGGGAAGAGAGTTTAGGATAATATCGACTTTTTGCCTCACCGTCGATACTCCCACTGAGCAAGTCAAGTCCGTCAAAATTTGCATGACATGCTCGTGCACTGAGCTGTGCTCACTCATAAAAATAACGAGATTACTCTCATCAAATTTAAATGAGCAGCTCAGTCCAACTCTCCGAACACTTTCTTGAGATTCAGCATGATGCTAATAGCATCGTCCATGCCCTGATGTTGAAGCTACAAGGTTTGTGTCATTATACTCATAATATAGCATATAGCCACATTATTCGTCTTATGCCACCTTTTATGTAATTCATTTTTCTCATCAGTTGACTCATTGTTCGGACCATAAGAACGTGGAGTAGAAAGCAACACAAAGAAAACTTGTGTTAATTTGTGATAAAGATAAAAATCCAAAACTGCGTTTCCATTTTATATATGTGGACCGGTTAAAAGTCTTTGTGCAAGAATAAAGAAACAGGAGACATAGACATATCTGAAAGTAAACAAATAAACATGTAAGAACATGAAGCACATAATTCGTAACAATAATATTGTAACCTTTTGATAAAACAATATTATTGAAACCTCCAACCGCTCAAAGAATTCCATGTGCAAGCCACGCGGGTGGACGTTTACACACGAACTCCTCAACCAGACTATTTACCTAGTCGTTTAATTTCCATCCATGTCAACTTAACCTTTTGACAAAATAAATTAATAGTTGGACCTTAACTAGACCATATCATAATCAAGAAGGGACTCCTCGGGGAGTTGTACATTGTACTTGATATGATATCTAAGCAATGACCACAATTTAACCTTGATAATTAAATTCTCGAAATTGACATACTCACTCGGACCATGCCGCTTTCAATTTAATTATCTTGGTTATCTTATTTAATTCCATTCTCCAAAGTACTCGTGGAAATTATACAAGCAAGCCACGCGGGTGGACGTTTACTGCATAACTCTCACTACTTTAATGGATTTAAATATTTTTATAGAAACCTCATCTGACAAACTTATGAGAGGACAAATATGAAGTAAGCCACGCGGGTGGACGTTTACTCACATCGCCAATCACTTTGTCTAGAGACCGCTTGTGGAGGTCTATATAATTTTAAGAATAAAATTATTAAGTAGTAACCACAACCTAACTTTTGAAATTAAATTCTCGAATTTGACATACTCACAAGGACCATGCCGCATTCAATTTAATTCCTTAGTTATCTTATTTAATTCCATCGTCTAAAGTACTCGTGAAAAATTATACTAGTAAGCCACGCGGGTGGACGTTTACTGCATAACTCCCACTACTTTAATGGATTTAAATATTTTTATAGAAACCTCATCTGACAAACTTATGAGAGGACAAATATGAAATAAGCCACGCGGGTGGACGTTTACTCACAACGCCAATCACTTTGTCTAGAGACCGTTTGTGGAGATCTAAATAATTTTAATCGTCTATAAAATTATTAATACAGCTTAGTCTTTTTCTTTCAAAAGGTTTGATCATGCTCAACACATAATCCTAAACATGCTCATCTAGAACGCAACATGTAAAACATGCTTACAGAATTCTAAAACATGCTTAAGAAAATGACAAACCTACTAGCATGCTTGTCTAAGCACAATTAATAAACAAATATTAACAAGCAAAGACATGCAAAAGCAGGTAAAGAGCATAAGGGATTAACAACCACGACATGCAAAGAACAGTAATAAAGAATTAAAATTCTTCGTGACCCATTCGTGGAAACCCAACATCTATTCTATTACAAAATAAAATAGAAAACAAGCCCAAAACTAAATGAAAAAACTCGGCCCGAACACATGGGCCCGTCAAGCTAGGGTTTGGGCCCCCTAGGGTTTGAAACGCAGCTAGGGTTTGGAAACCCTAGCCGCCGCCGCCGCCTTCAGCCAGCAACAGCAGTCCACGGCGGCGGCTGCCCCGCCGCCGGTCTCCTCCTCGTGCTCGGCTCCGGCAGCACCAGCCTCGGCATGGGCAAATAGTGTGCGCAGCAGCGGCCCGGGCAGACGGCCGAGCAGTGCGGCGCTGGGCGCGCAGCACTCAGCCAGCAGGCACGCGCGCGCACGGCCCGAGCACGCCCAGCCCTCGCCCCTTGCCGACTCCAGCAGCAACACTCGGCAACCCCGGGCGGCAGCAGTTCCAGCAGGCGACGAATAGCAGCGGCAGTGCGCCGCCCGCTGGGCGCGCAGCGCGCAGAGCGCGCAGACGCGGCCCCGGGCGCGCACCGCCCCTGCCGGCAGTTCCCGTCGCTCGCCCAGCCCGCCCTGGTCCGCCTCGCCTTGACCCGCATCGAGCAGCAGCAGCAAGGGCGCACGGCGCCTGCCCAGGCGCGCGCAAGCGCTCGCGCGTGCGCGGCCCTCGGCGCCGGCGGCCTTGCTTGCTCCGTGCCCGTTGCGCCTCCGTCTCACCAAACACCGTTCCTCGTTGTTGATTCGTCGTCATCCCCGTTTCGTTCCTCGATTTTACAGATTTACAACGGAAAAACAAATACAATTGAAATCCTAATCTAACCACGGATTTTCTCGTGGTGAAAAACGATTACAACGTCAAACGACGTATCCCACGAATCAACAAGCCACGAAGAACAACAGCAGTAAAAACAACGCATATTATTAATCGTACACAAATTAATAATAGAGCCAAGAAATTAATCCTGGGCTCTGATACCAATTGAAGGAATATTAAATTGAATTAACGTTCCGTTTGCCCGATGATCGTTTCTTGGTTATTATTAATTTACCATACAACGATTAATCCTAACATGCTCCTATGAATTTAACAGCTGCACGTTGGAGTTCAGAAATACCTGAAGAATTCAGAAGAATTCGTCAATCTGTCGCTGAACAGGTCAGCCAACTTCAACGCTCCGTCTGACCCGTCAAACGACCTCCAATCGTATTTTGTGCAGAAATACGACTTCTTCGTCTTCGAAAGCGCTTTCCGTGGCCGCCTGATTCATCTGAATCGGAGTTCTGTGGAGGAAGTTATGGCCGTTTTACGGAGACTGCCAGAACTTGATTTCCTGCGAAAAACTGACTCCAGCTCTGATCTTCTCGACTGTATCCCGCTCAGCTTTCACCGTTGGATGGACAACGAGCTGTGAAAGTCCCAAGAGAGAATTATGCCTATCACGTTTGGTGCCGCTCTAATCTGCTCTCTCAAAACCCTAATTAATTAGTGTGTTTTTCCTGAGAGCTGACAGCTGTATTTAAATAAAATAAATAAGCTGTGGGACGCCAGAAATCTTGTGATAGGCGTGTTCTCTCTTTGCTAGGGCAAGGAGACATTGGGCCAGTTCAGGGACCAAATACAAGGAATAAAGATGGGCCTCAAATAAATTAATTATCTATGGTCAGCCCAGACCATAATTAATTTATAAATATCAGTTCATTCCACTAGAGAACCGATACTGACTTACCCCTTTATTGCCGGTGATGAGTCGGGGGCTTGTATTTAGACTTATTAAATCTCCGTATTTAAAATATCCGACATCCATTAATTAATTAGAGCTCTGACAGCTTAAATTAATTAATCTCTTTATAAATCCTTAAGCAGTACCACTCAAACTTTATTATTACGCCTGAACTTAATCAACCTGCAGGGTTTAGCGTAATAAACCTTATTGAGCTCCTTAAGGGGATGTCATTATCCTATACCGGATACGGGTACTAATACAGATAATCAAATATCATATTTTAACCGCTATCACCTAAGATACAGAGTACTCGAGTTAGTATATAACTTTCACCCATAGTAAGTCAAAGTGATATACGAATTAATATATATATCTGAATACTTATTAGTATTAAGATTTATAAGTCACCGAGATCTTGATTCTTCACTTAAGTCAGATAGAAGAATACATCTCAAACTGTGGTCCTATCAATACGTAATGACGTACCAGTATAGACAAGTAGCCAAGACAAACTACTTCCATCTATACTGCAGCCTAAACCAATAACTTGTCCTAGAGTTATTTCGGCTGTGATCATATTATATCTCTTAAGGTTATTCCAATTATATGGTCTTCTGTGATCTACAACACACCATATAATCTACTTATATAGAGATAAAGAACATACATATGCAATCATGAACACAATCAGATAGGAGATTAGATAGTGAACTTAGGAAACATTGTATACAAGCATAAAACGTTCTTGCTTTCAGTATACAAATCCAACACAGGGCTCGGCTGAAGGATGAGTCTTGCAGATTATAAGCGATTTGTGGGTAGAATTCGGTTATAATCCTCTTGGCATAGAGATTGCCCGAAAAGGCTCCAAGAACTGATGCTCTTGTATCTCTGATCCTTTTGTCGCAAAGTGCGACATCAATTGGTTGGTCTGTCCCTGGGGAGAGGGAGGATTTGATTACCAACTGAATTGCTCCAATATGAATCCATTTCATCGTACTTGCGACTTCTGGCTTCATTTTCTTGAGATCCTGCATAATATCTTCGGCTGGAACTAGCTGGATCTCCACCTGATTGCTTGTAATCTCAATTGGAAGCGCCATTTCTCGGTTTGTAACCCCAAAATAGACATGATGCTTCCTCTTGGATGGAATCAAGCTATTTAAAACTCGATTCAATCTTCCATTGGAAAATCCTTGGTATGTCTGTACCTCTCCAGTTTCCCTATTGAGTTTCTTTACGAGCTTCTTCACCACTTCTTCCTGTGGAATCAGAAAATGGCTAGTGAATCCATTCTGATCCTCTTTCTGGATGTGGTGGACCTCGTGTTCTTCTTTAGTCTGACTCGTCTCCGGTTGATCCATCGGTCATCTCCGAATCTTCAGAACTAAAGACTTTTTCTTGCTCATATATGCTCTCATCAGAGGATATATCTTCAAACTGATACACGGGTATCAGATTCTGGTAAAAGATAGCATCTTCGATATCCTGTGTGGATTCAAATCTTTTTATCCCTTTCTTCTCGTTGTCGGGGCAATTGGTGGAGATATGCCCCTTTGCACCGCACGACCAGCAGTTGCAATCCTTGAAACTTTCATTTGCTTTGGCCTGAGTACGCCTGAAAGTTTTTCTCGCCGGGATTCTCTTTTGATTTGAGAATCGGTTTCTTGATGGTCCACTCCGTTGGCCTGATTTGTAGGAGCGTGCCTTCTGTATGGTCCACATAGTTCTTGGCTTCCAAGAACTTCTTCTGGACTTTCTTTCATAGGGTTGGTACCTATGCTTCTTTCGGCTCTTCCTTTGATATAGCAATTCAGCACCGATCTCTGTTGGAAGATCAATGTTGTCGCACATCAATGGAGATTTCTTATTGAGTCTCCTCAATCTCTTGAGATTCCTCTGGTCCGCTGCCTTCTGGCACCATTCGGACAGCTTCTTGTGGACATAAGACATCCTCCTTGAAGCGCTATCAAGTGGATATCCTCCTGGTGATATATACTCATTGATGAGCATCTCCCTCCATGGACTCGGAAACTTTGGGAAAAAGAGGTCCATGGCTTTCTGATCATCAACCACCCCCATATGGACATATAGGGTGTACAGGCGCAGAAATTCGTCGAGAGCTTTTGGCTCTAGCACCATCAATCTTAGATTGTAAAGTGCCTGTTGATATTTCTTGCGCTTCTCCTCTGCGGATCCCTCGAAAAAACCCATTTCCAAGAAACGGATTTTAATTTGTTTAGTAATCTTCTCAATGATTTCATATATTGACGTGCTACTAAACAGCTTCTCCCTTGCTGAGACCTCAATTTTGTCCCAGTATTGTTTTGCCATGCCTGCCAAGCTGGCTTCGAAGATTCTGACAAATTCTTTTTTGTCGTAATCAATTGTGGCAATTACGACTTTTAATGATGAAGCCCATTCGTCGATGAGACACTCCCATTCTTTGAAACCGGCTTCGTCGAGGTTGAGAATCAATCCATATGGGTGGATTGGTTCTAGTGTGACCTTTCCTACAGGAGTATCCTGCATTTTAGGCCTCCGTCGTCTGGTTCGTTGGAACTCGCTTGTATCTTCTTGAGCTGGTCCCTTCCTTGACGGTTCTCCTTCTTGAGGCTCGGTTTTGGGCGCCTCATCTCCTTAGTTCATCTTTAGATCAACCATATTGAGGTTAGCAAAAGATTCTGCTAACTCTTGTAGATCTTCTAATCCGATTCTGTCAAGGCTATTCATGATATTTGCCCTTCATGATTCGGATTATGTCCTTTGGCTGCAACTCCTTGGGTGCTGCATCGAATAGAGGTAGATACGTTGGATCTTTGGACCATTGATTCCGAATTCTTCCGGAACATGGTTTTCGCCTTTCGATCTCCTCCACCTTTTTCTGGATATCACGCAAGAGGGTTAGGATTTCCTCTTGTTTGAGTGATATTTTACTCATCTCCATAGGTAGCTCATACAGCTTGTTGCCGTAATATTCCACCGTTTTTTGAATCTCCCGCAAGTTGACATTTTCGGAAGAGTCTGGCTCGATCTTGTGGTAGCTTGGATAAGCTACTCCCGCCTTGTTTTTTGGTTCCATCAATCGTGTGACTGATGGGCCTCGTCTCTGTTTCGTTCAATCGCCGTTCTGGTGGCGGTGAATCTCATGAGGTTCTCATGATAGAATTGGATACTCGCGATAATCTCGCGAATAAGCTCGATATCTCCTCCTCGTCGTAGGTTGGTAACGAGGGCTCGATTGTTCCATGTAAGATCGCCTAATAGACGACTGGTTTCTTCCTCCAAATGTTGGAGAGAATTCCTGTATCGTACACATCTCGGACACTCGTCCGGATCCATAATTTTAAAGTGGAGTCTCCTCCCACATAGGTTAATCATAAAATCAATTAAAAATAATATAATTCCTCTATAAAAACCCGCTCTGATACCATTTTGAGAAGCGCGGGATAAATTTGAACAAAGATCAATTAAATCGTTTTTTGCTTAACAGTACGTGGCGTTGTCTCACAGTCCAAACCCAGATTACAGAGTAACCTATCGGGCACGAGGAAAGTTTTCAGCCGATATACCAGTCAAGCTTAATTAGGCAAAAGATGGAAGATAAAGAGAAATTAAGTATAAGGGTAGAAATGGTATTTCACTATGAAGTGGGTATTTTTCATAGATGTTTTATATAGGTGGGTAGATTTGATAGATGTATTATAAAAGTGGGTATTAAAAACCATTTGCCCTTCTTTTATTCACGTGGAACACTGGCCTAATCGGCTTAAGTACTGGGACTCTGATGAATTCAAAGTCAAATCAGAGATAGCAAAAAAGTGTAGGATGTCTGAGCCTTTAGGTCCTGGAACTGGTCAAGTGAAGCACAAGGGAGGTTCGAGGTCTATTCTTCAGTATGCTGAAGAAGCGGTACGTTGAAATTGTATTCATATTATTTTTTTCATTGAAATTCATATTAATAATATTTATATTTGTTATATTTTTTAATAGGCTAAAAGGAAAGGAGTGGAGCCGACTGAATGTTTCTATGATGCTTATCAGATCCTTCATAAGAACAAGGATGGTACTTATACAGACGAGAAGTCTAGACAGATTGGAGTATGTAGTAAAATATTAATTACTTGTTTAAGTATTATTTTTATTGCTCTAATTCTTTAGTATAACTCTTTTTTTATATATATTATATTGTAGGAAAGAATGGATGAATTAGTTGCTTCTCAGAGTCAGCCTGTGGATGATGATTCTGATCCACGAGAGATCGATATGAACAAGGTGTACGTGGAGGCTGTTGGTGGACTCGACAAAAAGAAGAGAATGTTTGGAGTTGGTGGACTTGCAGCCAGCTATAGGAGTAGTGAGCAGTCGAGTGGTACATCTCAGTTTCAGGGCCCTACTGTCGATCCACAACGACTTGTGGATGTGGAGTTGCAGTTGCAGGATGCCTTAGCGGCGATAGAACGTCAGAAAGAGGAGATGAGGCTGAAAGATGAGCAGACCAAGGCTCGATTTGAGGCTCAGCAGCGTATGTTCGAGCAGATATTGGCTAGGCTTCCACCTGGACCGACTCCACCCTCTGGACCATCATCTTGACTATTATGTTTGTGTTTTTATATATGTTAGACCAGATATTGGCTAGGCTTCCACTTGGACTGACTCCACCATCTGGACCATCATCTTGACTATTATGTTTGTGTTTTTGTATTTTGAATACTTGAATATTTCTATTATGTTTTTGAACAGTTGGATATTTTATGTCATGTTATGAATATTTGAATGCTAGTTTAAAATTTTAATATTTTATATATTTGGTGTTTTGGAGATTGATGTATTGATAATAACAGGACGTCGATAACTAGGAATAGTAAATTATAATTTTTTTATTTTTTTTAATTTAAATTTAGCGACGGAATCGTGGTCCGTCGCTAAAAGTAGAGCGGCCGAATAGCGACGGAATCGTAATCCGTCGTTAACGTGGGGAAGCTGAATAGCGACGGAAATTGCGTCCGTCGATATTTCCGTCGTTGATTTCAGACGATGTTTTCGTCGTCTTTCACCGCCGACGGCCGCGCGTCGTTGTTTCCGTCGGTAAGTTGGCGACGGATGTACTAATCCGTCGGTAAACAACTTAGCAACCACTAATACGGCGACCACGGGTCACCGTCGTTGATCACTTTTAGCGACGGAAATTTGGGACTTAGCGATGGAAAATTCCATCGCTAATCGTCCAGTTTCTCATAGTGACCATGGAGACTGAAGTGGGGCTGGAGAGGGATGAGGGTGTTGAGGGAAAGGAGAAGGGGGAAGCGTGCATGGGAAATGATGGGCTGGTGGATGAAGGTGAGATGGAGGAAGAATGGGAGGTGAGGGAAGAAGGAGGCTGGAATAAGGGGGGCATAATAGGGAGTACGGACGAACGGATGGTGCGGGTGGAAAAGACGGGCATGAGTCAAAACTATGGAGGGACATAATATTATCATGGAAAGTATTGACGTTAGGATAGTAAGGAAATGGAGGGAATGGGAAGGTGTAACGATTGAAGCTATGGAAGACAGGAGGCATAGGATGTTGAAATTGGTGGATGAGGAGGAAACACTCGATCTATTATCGGTGGAGGCTGCCATGCAGCCATGCCTAATCCAATTAATTTTTAAGTTGGAACGTGAGGGGGCTGAGAAACCCCAACACATTCCATGAGTTTAGGTGTCTGATGAGCTCAGTTTGTGCTCATTTTCGAGTCTGTTTAGGTCTAGGTTTCGTCCTTTTTCTTGTGTTTTTAGTTTATGTCGTGTACCTGGGATAGCATAGTACTTGGGAGAGCCCAATCTTTGGGCATAAGGTGCAGGTAAGGCATAATGCTACTGCATTCCGTGAAAGAGGCACAAAAATGATGCTGAGGTGTCCGGGGCACACAACAACTTGATTTGAAGACTCAAGTCTGAGAAGAAGAAAGTTGGGCAAATCGGTCCTTTGCTCATAAGTACCACGCGGGATCCAGTAGGCATCAGAAGGAGGATGAAGCCAGGAAGCGGCGCAGCAGGTAGCAGCACCCAAGAAGAAACCGACAAGATTAAACCAAGACCCTGTCCAGAAAAGGAAAGAAATATTGTAACACCCCGTACTTTTATGAGTAGTAGTAGTGTCGAGACACTACAGAGAGTACTACGGTACTGAGATATGAGATTATAATGAGATGGAGTTATGATGATAAATAGAAATATTGAGCATTAGAGTTACACTATTTTGATGAGATGAGTTATTCTTCTAGATAGAGATATGAGTCTGATAGAATCAATGATAAAGATAGAGATGCTGATTGAATTGAGAGAAGAGCATAATTTATTTTTCCCGATGACGGATACAGAGGTATCTGTGAGTTTAATTTTCCTATTGCAAATAGGAACATCTGAAGAAGAATAGAGTTGAGATAAGTGAGTGAGAAACCCTATAGAAGGGAGAGTCGATCTGAGAGATGAATGCTGATTGCTTTAATAAGAATTGTATCCGTGTTTTATCTGAGATGGTTTGAGTGATTTTCTACGTGACTATTTGTTTACGATGATGTGAGTGTGTTTTGTTTTGTGTTATCTTAACACGGATTATTTTCGAGATTTTGGAAAACGAGATTATTTTTTTTAAATCGGGAAATGGCATGCAGCTATTATTATTTTTGAATATCAGTTTTTTTTATGAGAAATATTTTACTGAGATACATATAAATAAGTTTATGATGAGATGAGATTTTTCCAATAGTTTGAGCTATTGTTTTTTTTTTTGATGAGGTTAAAAATTCCTTTCCTTTCGATAAAATTATAACAGCTCTGGCGTAGCTGAGCTCTGCTCTGGAGGCAGAGCTGAAAACCGAGCTCTGCTCTGGAAGCAGAGTTGAAGTTGAACCGAGCTCTGCTCTGGAAGCCGAGCTGATGTTGAGCCGAGCTCTGCTCTGCTCTGACGACAGAGCTGAAAACCCGAGCTCAGCTCTGGTGACAGAGCTGAAATCAAGCTCTGCTCTGCCGAGTCAGTTAGCTCTGCTCTGGCCGAGTCAGTTAGCTCTGCTCTGCTGAGTCAGTCAGCTCTGCTCTGGCTTGCGAGCTCTGCTCTGGATGTGAGCTCTGCTCTGGATGAGAGCTCTGCTCTGATGCGAGCTCTGCTCTGGATGTGATCTCTGCTCTGGATGTGAGCTCTGCTCTGGCGAGATTTTTAGCTCTGCTCTGGCCGAGTCTTTTAGCTCTGCTCTGCTCTGCTCTGGTGGCAGAGCTGAGATCGAGTATCTGAGTTTGAGATCGAGTGTATTAATTTCACTAATACTACACTTGAGATATTTTGTTTTTACCACATGCTCATTATCTTAACTGGCAAGTGGATTAGGAGGTAGGAGTTAAGGGGGGACATGCTTTAATTATAAAGTGAAAATGTTGGGATAACACTTTGATTCAAGTGGGATTAAATTCTTGAGCAAGTCATTATCCTAATTCTACAAATAACTCACGCACACCCCCTCCCTTCTCTTCCCCATTCTCGGCCTCCCCTCTCTCTCTCTATATTCTCTTTTCCTCCATTGATGTCCATTGAAGAAAGCTTAGAGAAGCTTCATCAAACACTACTATGAGATAATCCACCATCCAATCCAATCAAACACTATCATATCTCATCAAATTCAAGAAGCTAGAACTAAGATCAAAGTTGGAGCAAAGTCTTGATCACCTTTTAAATCCTTGAGTAAGTGATGTTAGATTATTTTTTTGATCATATTAATGATATGTGAATGAGTATATGATCATGATTGAGCTAGAAAATCACCAAACTTATTCCTAGGAAATTTTCGAAAATTAGGGGTTTGAAACCCTACGAATTTTGTTGTTTATTTTCTTGAATTGGATTGAGTTATATGATGATGGATTTGAGTTTATGAGATGATCTAGATGATTAATAATGGATGAGATTGAAGCTTGAGGTTGAGAAGTGAAAAATGAAAGTGTTAGTTGAGGAAGAAGATGACATATATGTGTATCTATATGGGATCTTGTTTTATGATGTTGATTTGTGCTAATTGGTAACCTAGGATGTTAGATCTATGTTTTGATCAATAGGTTATACATGATTAGTGGTATTTCAAAAGTTTTAGTTTAATAAAAACTAGGGTGATTAATAAATCTATGTGATTAATTGTGTGAAATCATTTAAGTATATAATCTTGAGCATGAAATAAGTATATGTTGAGGATATTGGCTATGGTTTGCCATGGGAATTTAATTGAGTTAAAGTGAGATTTGCTTTTGCTTTGAGTTGATGTTCGAGAATGATATGAGATGAGAAGAGTCGAGGTTGAGTATATTTTTCGCTCGATCGTTTTGATGTGGTTGAGCATATAAAGAGTTTGAGATGAGATTTTGGAGAAATTTTCGTAGGCCTTACTGACCCCTACTGTGATCGACGGTTTGTCGATGTGAAATAGCTTTGAAAATTTTATAGGAAGTCCATACATGAGTCTTGAGTACCCTGGTAAAATTTCAAGTCTTTTCAACTTCGTTTGATATTTCTTTAAAATGCAAAACTTAAACTGCACATTATTACCGAGAATTTCAGAAAACAGGGGAACGAGACTTTCGTTTCAGTAGCTTCCTATGTGATCTAGCTTTCCAACTTTTTATGGTATCAACCTTATTGTGTTAGCTAGATATCCACCGAAGATGAGCCCAGTTTGACAACGTTTACTATTTTTTAAAAATTGTAACCTTCGGTTACACAAAACTGCCAGAAATGGTAGATAATGGTAAAAACGTCATATCTCTCAAACCACTTGCAGTTTTCGACTCTACTTTTTTTTAAATGAAACTAGACTCGAAGATCTTTCTTTCGGTATGAGTCTCCAGTCCAGGATATGTCGGAGTCAGAACAGTTTAAATTTTGAAGTTGAGTCAGTGTAAAAACAGAGCATGTTTTGATGATGTTTGTTTGTGATTTCTTATGTGCCTTATGTGATTGTGTTACCTATGTGTTTGAATGAGATTAGACGAACCTTATATGAGAAATAAATCGAGACTTAGAGCCATGATTTTCTTGAAACCTATCCTTGAACTTAAGGATGTGAGATGAGTGGAGAGTTTATATAGAGTTGAGTAAAGAGATAGAGTATGAGATAAGGCCTGAGAATTAGTCAATGAGTTCTAATCGAGATTCATTTTATGACATGAACTTTCGATGATGATGATGATCCCTGAAGACACGAGAAGAGCAAGGAAGTAAGTAACTCCACTTTGACGGGAGATTTTGAGTAAGGTCTTCAGGTGGGCAATATTTTGAGTATATGTTTATCATATGAGCTTTCTAAAATGATTTGATGATGTTATGAGATTAACAAATGTTTTTGAGATAAATGATGTTTGAGAACTGTTTGACTTGCCAATTTTTGATGTTGAGCTTGTATGTTTACCCTCTACTGATGAGATGAGACGAATTCGGTCCTGCCACAAGCGGGATTTTGTGCACAAAGGTGACTGTGAGCCGTCTTCGGGTCGACCGGTCACGGTACTTGAGAGGGAGGCCTACTTCTCAGTACCTTAATTATAATGATGAGTTGTAGATGCGGTACATACATGTCAAGTACTTGTCTGCAGACACTTAATTATGATGTTTATGGTTAAAACTGCTTGCACAGGTTCTTTTAAGATATAATTCCTGTGTATTGCTGAATTGTGGCAAGTTCAATTTATAGCTCTATGAGCAGCTTTGTTTTTCGGCGATATGTCCACTGAGTATTTATGTACTCACGCCCTGCATGTATTTCTAAACGTGCAGGATAAGCGGAGGGGGAGTATGGTGCGGTGCTGGTGGAGAATGTTTCGGGTTGACGTTTTCTTTCTCTATCGTATGTCTGTTTTGTCGATAGAGTTTTGATATGAAGTTATGTTAAATAGAGTTTGATGTTTAAGATACTTAATTTCCTTTGAAAATCAAGCAATACACTCACGGTTATATGTCTTCATACATATAATCGATTCGCCTTTTGCTGCGATACTCTGCATATTATTCTTCATTATGAAAAATGAGCTATACCCGTTTTGTTTTTGTTCGTGAAATTCCTGATAATCAAAAAGATATAACGATGTTGACGATTTTACCCTTGGATTCATTTATGATGATTTCCTTAACACCTTTTGATGTGAGCTTCCGCTTGATGTTTGACCTATACATCTTGTCTTTTATTCCTTTAAAATAGTCGTATCGATACTCGATCCCCGCTATTACTAGTGTCGGAATCGGGCTGCGACAGAGTGGTATCAGAGCAGGTCGTCTGCTCTGAGTTAAATGCTTGATTGAGTTGAGCTTTTATTTGCTCTTATTTATGAGTTGAGTACTAGTTTAATTTGAGTTCTTAGACTGGTTTGAGAGTCGGTCGAAACAGAACCCCAACACCCCATCTCCTCCGACTTATCGAGGTAAGAGCTTTTGATGTTTTCTTTTCCGCTTTCATGCTGAGTTTTGAGTTGACTCACTAATGAGTTATGTGATGTTTGATGGCGGAACTATCTGAGCATGATGAGAACCATGAGTTGAGGAATATTTGGGAGTCATGTTGAGGCTAGTATAGCCGTTGCTCCACCGGACCAAATGAGAGAGAGATGCAGCGTATTGTTGAAGAAGCAACGAAACGCTGGGTTAGAGAGTATGAGCCAGATAAGGACGATACGCTAGGAGAGTTTCTAGCGCATTACCATCGATGCAGGTAGAGGGTTATTCCCTACGGAATCGACGGAGCGGAAGCTATCGATCTTCTGATTCCGCGGTTACCACCCACGTGGGGAGTTTGGGCGACAACATTCGTCCCCCTATTCGTGGGCACTACGTGGTTGGGAAGAGTGAGGTATGGTGACATTAGCAGTTTAATCGCGACGCTCGGCCATCGTTATTTTGCATTCGGTGATTCCCATGCACCGCCGTACGAAGTGCCCGCTGGGCCAGTCCAGGGTGGAGAGTTAGTGGTTGCACCCCCACTGCCAGATGAGCCTTACCCGGTTGCACCACCACCCCCTAGTGAGCCGATGCCGATTATACCTGAGCAGACTATTTCAGATCCGATAGTTTTCGAGACGTATTCACCGGTTGTGGAGCACGATCCGTTTTCGTATTTGGCGATGATCACATATCCTAGCGCCGACTTACCATTATGGGAGTTGACCCCGGTGACGGCACCTTTACCAGTGCTACCTATCAGGTCAGCACCGTCGATTGGTTTTACAGAGCCTCTGATTCATCGAGTATCGGGGCCATCCGATTCGAGAGTTGCCCCAGTACTAGATTCCGATGTTTTGGCTTTACAGCCTTACACGCACCAGCTCCACTATGCACCTTATCGAGGCGCCCAAGAGGGAGGATCTCGACCTGCGAGGTCAGACGGCGATGAGGAGGATCCGGACGAGGAGACTCCGGATATGACAGTTGGACGCGGGCGAACCCAGCCTTTATGGCATCAAGTTGCGGACGACAGCACCGAGACATGGGTTTCTATTCCCGAGGTGCTGGTTTACTATCCGATGTATGATACGGATGTCGAGGATGAGCCGAGCGACGATAGCGCGTATCGGATCATAGACAAGTGTGAGGAGGAAGAGTCGGAACCGAGTGAGGATGCTCCGACTGATGATGTTAGGAGTAGGATATCAGGTGACGACGAGATGGGAGATTGATAGATGACGAACGAGACTATCTAGAGATGTATATGAATATATATATAGTAGTAATGCATAGCCGATGTACATAGCTAGAAGCATAGTATAGAACATATATGACGCTTAGTCCCTATGATGCTTGCATAGCGAGAGCATCATTATAGTATAGGGCGTTTTGTACACAGAGAACCTTCGCTTTTGTGTAAGACCTCAAAAGAGAGGCAATTTTTTCCTATGATATAGAGATGACAGTGATGACTAGAAAGCTTTATGTCACATCATAGTTTTGAGATTGATAATTTGATGCATGATGTTAGATAAACGATAGAGATAACGAGAACTATGAGAATTCTATATGAGAAATATAGAATTGAGTTGAGATATAGAGAACTGAGATGAGAATTTAGAGATTTCATTGCGATTTATAGACACGGCCCTAATAGGGCGAACGTATTATGGAGACCTCATTGGATGCATAGATACTATTGACCAATTGTACTTCGTAATAGAGGTATTTTCACCGGGACCGCGTTTAACATCGCTAAGAGTAATAATGAGAGTAGACTTATTGAGTTCCTATCCCGCTTGGTCATTTTTAAAATTTTTCTGCATCCATTTGAACTCCTACATGAGATGAACTATTTGCTATTGAGAAATTTTTCCAAATCCACTGTGTTCGAGCCTGAGTCGTTTGTATTGGAAATCCTTACCCCTTGATTTAACAGTGGACAATTTATTCATTTTCCACCTAGTGGATTGCTTCTACTTCCAGTATTGATTTACTCCCATCATATTATATCTCAGTTTTTATCTTAGTTTTGTTCTAGCTTTTGATCTTCCTTTGATTGTAACTTCTTCATTATCCTTGAGATAGCACTGGCTATTATGGAATCATTCCATTACTTGAGCTCGTCTTGTTCAAGATCAGACATTTTTATTCATCACATCCTAGTCCCTACCACATCCGACAAGAGTTAGGAATGTCTAGGTAACTAGGATGGCATAATCAAGAAGAGTATTTGAAAGAAAACACGAGTTATGGGAGCAGTCGTAAAATATATTATTACGGGATGAGCACAACTGTTCGACTATGGATTTTCATATATTAGCCAAGTATGTAGAAAGCTAACCATTTCGAGGATGAGAAGAAGTAATGCTAAGCCAGAACAGGCAATAGCAGATTTAAGGAGATCGAGATGACAGATTAGAACAGATGACTTTTTCCACGATAGTAGACTGAGATGACGACTAGTATAGAAGTAGCATCGTCGTCGTAGTACGGGATGTTTTATTTCCGTTATGCCCCGCAATTAGTAAGAGTTCTCGAAAGAGAAGATTTTCTTATATGTCTATACGACGATGATCAGAGAGTCTCTATGTTTGAGTAGAGTTTTGAGCTAATGTTATGATGATAGACATGAGATATGTCTTTGACGTTGAGTTATGAGAACTAAGGAAATAATATGATGTTGAGTAAGAGTCTTATGATTCGTGAGCAATGGGAATTAATTCTAAGGCTGAAATATGTCCCCTTAGACTTTTGCCGAGAAAGAAAAACCGATTGAAGAGAGAAATAGAGTTGATGATAAGAGATAAGGCAATAAAACCGTAGCTAAAAACGAACGTCAATTTTGCGACTTGGTTCGGTATGCCACATATCAAGAAGAGATGAACAAGAAGATGTCAAAATTGTTTCGATCAGGTTTGAGATAAGAGGTACGAGACGATGTAACGAGTCGGAGTGCGGTTATGTGTACTGAAACATTAAATAAAGCATTGGAGATAGAACTGGCATTGTAGCCATAGAAAGTGTTTTAAGCTTCAGCACCCCAAAACGGTTAAGAGCACTCGAACATTCAATCTATCTTTTTCTGGACGAGGGCAAGAAGGAAAGAGAAAATGGGACAAAATACCTGCTACACCTGTCGAGGGGACGGGCACTACTCAACTAGTGTCCGAATCGTCAGCAAAGTGGAAGCGGAGAACGACCGAGTCAGTTTCGGCCGCAGCTCAAAGCGATGGAAGGAGTCCTACCGCTACCGCCGCCATCGCGACAGCAGCTTGCCTATCAACCACGTCAGTAAGGAAGGCAGCCGCCAGCCCCGCAGGCGAATCAATCCCATCAACAGAGAGTGTTGCGCTTGAGCAGAAGGCTCAGGACAAGAATCGAAGAAATCTAGCAGAACCACTATGGTCTCACTCGTATGTCCTGACTTAGAATTCTAGCTAGAATCGATTAAGCTCAAGGCTAAAAACCTAAGGGTGATGTCTATGTGGTACATAGATATTATTTTGGGAATGGATTGGTTAGAGGAGAACCATGCGACGATACAATGCAAGGAGAGACGAATATCGTTTCATTTTTTTCAGGCCAAGAGCCTACTTGTTTATTGGCGTTGAGAGAAAATGAGAAAGCCGCCAATAATTTCGGCGCTTCAAGCCGAAAGCTTTTGTAGAGAAATGATACAACCGCGTATGTTGTATACCTGAATCAGAGTGAGGAGTCCAAAACAAACATAGATGACGTACCAGTCATGCGAGAATACAAAGACATTTTTTTCTGAAGCTTTACCAGGATTACCCCAGATCGATAGCTCGAGTTTACATTTGATCTTGAGCCCGGAGCCGCACCGACGTCAAAGGCACCATATAGAATGGCCCCGGCAGAGTTGTAAGAGTGAAGCTGCAACTTCAAAAATTGCTAGATTTGGGCTTCATTCGACCTAGTGTTTCCCCGTGGGAAGCACCGATTTTTTTTATTTAAAAAGAGGGACGGTAGTTTGAGGTTATGCATTGACTACCGCGAGTTGAATAAGGTGACACTGAAGAATAAGTATCCGTTATCTCGGATCGATGATTTATTCGATCAACTCCAAAAAGCGAGCACTTTTTCAAAGATTGACTTGAGAACGGGGTATCATCAGCTGAAGATAAGATCGGAAGATATTTCGAAGACGGCATTTCGTACGAGATACGGGCACTATGAATTCATAGTCATGCCTTTTGGATTGACGAATGCCCCTGCTGTGTTCATGGATCTCATGAACCGAGTCTTTCACAAATACATGGACAAGTTCGTGTTAGTATTCATAGACGACATTCTGATTTACTCAAAGAGTAAACGAGAGCACGAAGAGCAGTTGAGAATCGTGTTAGAGAGATTGAGAGCTGAAAAGCTATATGCTAAGTTCAGCAAATGTAAGTTTTGGCTTAAAGAAATCAATTTCCTTGGCCATATCGTTTCTGCGAGAGGGATCAAAGTAGACCCAACAAAAGTTCAAGCGGTACAAGAGTGGAGAGCACCGACTACACCGCATGAAATCCGCAGTTTTCTGAGATTAGCAAGGTATTACCGAAGATTTATTGAGGGCTTTTCGAAAATCACTAAGCCATTGACGCACCTGCTAAATAAAGAAGTTAAATTTGAGTGGACGAACGAGTGTGAGTTGAGTTTTTCAGAGCTGAAGAAGAGAATTACCACTGCCCCAGTTTTAGTTGTTCCAAAGGCGAACAAAGAGTATGCAGTCTATACAGACGCATTAAAGAATGGATTAAGATGTATACTGATGCATGATGGAAGAGTTATTGCAAGTGCCTCATGGCAACTCAAGCCACATGAGATGAATTATCCGACGCATGATTTAGAGTTAGCAGCCGTAGTGCATGCTTTGAAGATCTGGAGACACCATCTTTATGGAGTATGGTGTGAGATAAACACCGATCACAAAAAGTTTCAAATACTTCTTTGAGCAAAAAGATCAAGACATGTGACAGAGAAGATGGATAGAGTTGGTGAAAGATTACGATTGCGGGATAAATTATCACCCCGAAAGAGCTAACGATGTCGTTGATGTGTTGAGTAGAAAGAATCAAGGAGAGTTAGATTTTTCCTTACTCAAGAAGAAAACTTGATCAAAGAATTCCAGAGATTGAGATTGGAGGTAGTGATACCACCTCAAATGTAATGCCCCGCTCTTTTAAATATATATTAGATTAAACATGTGCATTAGTTATAAAATTCTTTTAATTATTTATTGTGACTATTTTATTCAGATAATATTATTTCAGCAAAAGTCTGTATAAGAGATACAGAGCTGTGATTTAATATTCAATCATGAATCAAACCAATAATTAAATTATTGGTTTAGCTACACGTTTGAGACCTTGCATTACCAGTTGATTGATTTAATCAATAGTATTAGAAATTTTAGATTTATAAACGATTTCATAAATCGTGTTATTTAAATCGAATTGCTAGAATTATAACTCGAGTTTATGTTAATAATAATTTTATTATTTCACGCTTTATATGTTTAGTACTAAGTCGCGAATTAATTTCGACTTTCACGTATTAAATCTCAAGATTGAGGATTTAATTTATATAAATACGACGAGTATTTATTAAACGAGAATTGGAGAATTATTACAGGAACTAGGAGAAACTAGATCACGGCACTACACGTATGTCTCGATTTTTCATCCAACACATAAATTCCTACACTAATTCCTACACTATTCTCTACACTATTCCACCTTCCCCTCCAACACCTCATTACTGCAACAATTTTTTTTAAAAGTTGCATTATCTTCATGCATGTGTAATTGCTCCATTTTACTACATTTTCTTCCATCTTAAACTCTTCTGCAAAAAGTTCAGTTTATCACCAACTCTCTCCTACAACTATTCATCTTCAATTTTCAAAAGCTTCAGCACGCCGAGAAAGAAATTTCACGGCAAGATCACAATTGTCAAAGGATGCAAATTTCAACAATCAAATCTTCAAAAGTTGCAACTCCCGGTACCAAAAATTTCCACCATTTTGATTCTGTTGTCTGCAGAAACTCCTCTATAAATTGAGGAGAGTTCTGCAGAAGGAAGAAGTGCAGCAAGAGGTGTGAGGCAAGAGAGAGTTTAGGAGAATTCTTAAAATTTCTTACTTGCAAGAGCTCAAGTGAGCTCCCTTCGCCGGGCCATTTCTTCGTCGACCGGCCACTAGGCTCTGAACCGAGAACGTGTACTCGTTCCTCCATCTTTAGGCTACCAAACCCAACAATCGAAAGGCCGAAACCTTCTCTATATTTTCCCGACCAAAGGCCACAATATCCTTCGGAGGCCAACGTCGAATTCCCGACTTAGCCACCGGCCAACTTACGGCCTTCGTTTCTCGCTATCCTTACGACGAAAAAGGATCGAGAAACCACCGTTATGTAGCCTGATCTACCTCGCACGAGGAAAACTAAGTCGTAGACCTTCGCGGCTAAACACCATCGCGGAACGACGACCGGAAAACCCCCGACGAACAACTTCCATTAGTGCTCACTTGGACAAGGGTAAGTTGACGCCCTTATTTCGATGCATTCCCGTTTCTATTATATTATGGGAAATTTCTGGGGTATAGATGGGAGTGTGGTGAATATTTGTACAAAGTTTCATGTCATTTGAACTTCGTTTACTACCCTTTTAAAATTTGAGAAGTCTACTTCCAGTATCTGCTGAAACTGTCGTGAGGCAGATGATTAGGTTAATTATTTCAGTAACCATATGTTGATATTTAGCTCTCAAATTTTTATTGTATGAAGATATATGTGTTAGCTATCTGCATATAAAATTTGAGGTTATTCCGGTAACGTTTGCTATTTTTTCAAAAATCTGGACTTTCAGTTGGCAGAAACTGCCGAATCTGGTAGGCGATGGGAAAATCGCTATATCTCTTAAACTACTTGGAGTTTTTCAACATACTTTTTTTTTTCAATTAAACTAGACTCAAAGAGGTTTCTATTGATATTAAATTCGACTCCATACGAGTTCGGAGTAAAAACAGTTTATTAGTTGAAGTTGAATCTATACAGTTTTGTTGAGATGGAAATGATTCAAAATAATTCCTATTAAGGATTTTAAAGTTTTATTGTTGATAAAAAATCACTTTTAGATTATAAATGAGCTATTGATGTGCATATATATATATTGGTGATTGGCATTATTAAATGGGGAAAAGGAAAACGTTTTATGTTTATAGAATTATTCTTTATTTATAATAGATAAATAAATGAATAATATAAAATGGAATTTCCTACATCCTCAAAGGTACATGAAATATTTTGATAAAGGAAGAACGATTGTATATGAGTTAGATATAGTCGTTTAAGGAAATATGGGTAGTTAGAGAAATGAGTGAATAGTGATTCACTGCATTTGTTGTTATCTTTTCTATTATTCACTTGAACACATGTTTTCGTGTTATCAAAGGTTCAAATAAACAAAAGCATCTGAGTAACCTATCGCGCTAAGGAAAGAGAATCATTGTCTTAAGTAGCAAAACACTGCAATCAGGTGGGCATTACTTTTACTATACGTATATAGAGATCCACTGCGTGTCGTAGGCCTCTTATACGAATGAATGCATGGGATGATCTAACTGTTAATTTCAGTTTCATATATATCAAATGAGTTTAAATGTTACATTCAAGCAAGTTATTTCATGACAAAATCTTTGAGTTAAAGTTATTTCAAGTATTGTCTTGCCATAAAATGTTTAAATTTTAGTATGATATCTATCTGCTTTGGCTTTGCCAATGATGCAATCGAATTCGGGTCTTGAGCAGTTGATAGCTATCCTGCCAGGGCTAGTGTACACCAGTGACCGTGAGTCATCTAGCGGGTTGGCCGGTCAAGTGACCGTGAGAGGTGGCCACCTCTCCGGCACACAGTTCCAGATATGATAGATTACAAGAGAACTTAGACTGCAGTCGAACTTTAAGAATCACAACTGAATTTAGTAAGCTTGGGCCTTTTTAGCGAAAAAACCCTTGCTGTACTGTTTATGATGGCATGACAATTTAAATCTTTACGAAGCATGTTATATTTCATAGTAGGCATATGTGCCCACTGAGTATTTTTATACTCAGCCCTGCATGTATTTCTAAATGTGCAGGTTGAGCAGCTGATGGAATGGAATGATGTTGAGCGGGTGTTCCTTTGACATTTCAAGAAATGTAACCTTGAGTATACATCTTCATATGTATATCTCACACGTTTTCCGCTGCAAACCACTTTGATTAGAATAACTCTATGTTATGAAGTTGTGACACGTGTTATTGGGTAACCCACCTTAATCAGTTCTCCTTTATGTGTATGTTTTATAAGTATCCAAATGATCATATATGATCCTAGCATTTTATCTATGAGTGACATTTCCATATACTTTAATGTTAAGTAATAGTCCATATCCGTTCCCACTCATTAATTCTTATCCCAAGTCATAATCCCGGCTAAATTTGTCATTAAGGGTTGCGGGCTGTGACAGAGTGGTATCAGAGCGGTTCGTTCGCTCTGGCCCTAGAAACCTTATTCTAAAAGAGTCGAGTTTAGTTTGATTCTTTAGACTTACATGGGTTTATACGGCACCGCTCAACACTCCATTGCATCGTGCTCAATCAAGGAAAGAAGGTAACTGTAGTTCAACGTGTTAAAGATGTTATTGTTCTAAGATGTTTTATGAATATGTTTATATAAAGAGCATGCTATGATGAAATGTTGAATGTTTTGCCTTTCATGGCATATTTTCGCAATCTATGATGTTATGATCAGACGAATAATAGAAAAATTGACATATGTTTTCCCAGAGAAAATAGATTGCTATAAGTTGCATGATCACAATTTCAAAAAGAACATAGACTACTAGGTTAGTAGGATATCTCTACAATCTAGATTCTTAAGGTGATGATGTAGAAGAATGAAAGAGAACTTAGAGCATTTCAGCTCCCTCAAGAAAACAATGATTCTTTTGAACTACAAAGAGGAATGAAAAGATATGTACGAGGTAAAGGAAAAGCACAGAATGACGATACGCGACGAATTCAAGGTAAACGTTGCATCAAAGGTTGAACCATAGTCTCTACGTTCGAATGTTCAAGTGCGACGGAACATCGAATCGACTTTTGCTATACGATAGATTTTAAGAATAGTGTGTTTCGCCTGTGTACGTATGTCTGTGTGTATATGTCTTAAGAGAGGTTTGGGGTTTGAGATCAATAGGATAGGGAACCTTAAGATAAGTTTAGTTGTCATAATGAGCTTATGTTTTGTTATGTATAGTATGTTCATGGCTCTCCAAGTTCGGGACGATGTTTCCCGTATGACTGGGAGGTGATGATGTTGGACCTGGCCAGTCCACATGATCCAAATCTCAGTAGACGTCTTTTGGGTTGAAAATCCATGTGTTTCAACTTTCGGTTGAAAAGCCAGATGGGTTCATACTCGAGGTCATTTTGTTCGACCTAGTAGTTAATCATTTCATACCCTCGGGTCATTCTTTTGATTCTCTTGAACAATTTCTACAAACCTTGCTTTGATGTTGTGTTGAGTTTGAGCCTTGCAACTCGTGAGTTGTCATAATAAGATCCCCTTGATTGATAAGACTAAGAAGTGTTAGTCTACTGACGTAGTATACTACCCAAATTATGGCTTCGTATAATTGTGTCTCATTGTAATTAGTTGAGATTAGTCTTTGTCCTATAAATGATATCGACCACTCATTATGATAGAAATTCAGAGTTCAAGCTAAGATCGTAATATAGTGTTCGAGTACGAGGACTTAAGTTAATTGGTCTACGATAGTTTTAAGTGATTCTTATTTTTATAGATCTAGATTGTATGATGTTATGTGTGAAGTATATGCCTTGAGATGTGAAAGTTCGATGGAGTTTAGTTTACCCAAAATTGGGAACTTTTGAGTCAATGGTTAAGATGATTAATAGATGATGAAGATGAGTCCATGAGATGTATATGATGATGATTGATGGAGTAAATTGAGTATATGATGTCAATTGATGATTTTGATATGAGTTAGTTTAATAAAATTAGGGATATGTGTATCTATGCTCTAATTTATAAATTGATGGGTTATATGTGAGATTAATTGGCTAAGATTGATAGATCTATGAATGGATTAAGGTATCATGTGTGTTTATTAAATTTCAAAGAGTTTACTTTAATAAAAATTAGGACTTTTTGCCTATGTGTTATTTAAGTGATTTTGGCTTAAGATATATGTATTTGAGCATGATATTAGTGTATAATTATGTTTGAGTAAGTCTTTTGTTGGCTAAGAAATTTTTTTACTTAGTTTAGTTTGTATGAGTTTTTGAGTTTTCATATTTTGAGAAGTCGATGATTGATAAAATGAGGTCTAATTGCTTTATGACCATTATGTGAAAGTTTGTCATGTTTTATTAAGAGTTTTATGATGATACATGAAGTTTCATTAGAGTTTAGTTTACATGATAAAAGGGAATCTATATGTGTATAATGATTTATATGATGAATGAGATCATGTTTGAGTATTTGAGTAATTTTGAGCATGAAAATGAGAAGAGAATTTTAATGATGCGTTCGTGGAAATGTTTTACTTAAGATTTGAGGTTATGATATAAGAAGAGAGTCAAGATTGAGTATGATGAGTATTATAATGTGCTTGAATGTTTTCAAGTGCTATATGTGTTTAAAATGAGCTTTGATTGGTTTTCATTGAAGGGATGTTGGGTTGAGCATTTAAGAGTTTGAGATGAGATTTTGGTGAATTTCGTAGGCCTACTGACCTACTGTGATCGATGGTGTTTAGATGTCTAATAGCTTTGAAAATTTTATAGCAAATCCCTACATGAGTCTTAAGCACACCGGTAAAATTTTAAGTCATTTGGACTTCGTTTACTATTTTTTATAAAATACAAAACCTAAACTGCACATTACTACCGAGAATTTCAGAGAACAGGAGAAAGAGTCATTCATTTCAGTAGCTTCCTGTGTGATCTAGATTTCATAATTTTTATGGTATTAACCTTATTGTGTTAGCTAGATATCCACCAAAGTGGAGCCCAGTTTGACAACGTTTACTAATTTTCAAAAATCCAAGTTTTCGATTGCTCAAAACTGCCGAATATGGTAGACTGTAGTAAAACAGTCATATTTCCTACAATACTTGGAGTTTTTGACTCTACTTTTTTTTATATGAAACTAGACTCGAAGACCTTTCTTTTGGTATGAGTCTCGAGTCCAAGAGGTGTCGGAGTCAGAACAGGTTAGATTTTGAAGTTGAGTCAGTGTAAACACAGAGCATGTTTTGATAATGTTTGATTGTGTTTTCTTATGGGTCTTAGGTGATTGTGTTGTCTATGTGTTTGAATGAGATTAGAAGAGCCTTATATGAGAGACAAATCGAGACTTAGAACCATGATTTTCTTGAAACCTATCCTTGAACTTAAGGATTTGAGATGAGTGGAGAGTTTATATAGAGTTAAGTAAGGAGATAGAATATGAGATAGAGCATAAGTTTCCTTTCATGTCTCTGATAACCATAAGTTTTTGATGTCAAGTCTAGAATAGTATCTCTAGACTTCTAAGAATGTCAGTAACCCTCAGCTCGCAGTCACACTGCCGCAACAAAGGTACAATAATAGTTTCAAAAATATACATATATGTATTTCAGACGTTATGAAAGTTTTTCAAGAAAATGTGCGCCTTATGTTTACGATGCTATGTGAATGCTTTTTGTCGTGTTTGGGACTACCCGAACCCATAACGACTCAATGAATGTATTTCGTGTTTGGGACAACCCGAGCCCTTAACGAATCAATGTATGTATGTATGGTCGAGTTAGATTCCTTGAATCTTTCCGGCATAAGCAAAGTTTTCATGAAAGGGACATTAAATGTCCATATATGTTAAGGTTTCAAAAGAAACAGAAGTATGTATGTATGAAAGAATGAGAAAGCTTTATGTTGTCGTTTTAGGCTAGCTGCCTATACGATTAGAATGATGGGTCCTCTTCCAAACCGTTTGAGTACCACCCAAGAATGCTTTGAGAATGTTAATCGTGATAGCACCGCTTGATCGATTTAAGTAAAGACTGGTAAGATAGAAATGTTTAACATAGAGATGTTACAACATAGAGGCAATGCTTTAAGACTAAGGATTCACTTGAGCTATTTCAATAGCGGTGAGATTAAGTTTTTCACATAAGAACTTATGTTGCTTATGATTATGATGTTAGTCGTGATAGCTTGGCTAGAACAACATAGAATGGCCTTTCATGGTATCAGTAACTTATGATGAAGTACTTATTAGTAAGTGCTTTAAGTTAGAAGTTGACTTAGAGCTTTATAAGAGATAAGAAGTTGACATGATTGGGGGCGAAGCTCCCATTTGACTGAGTGATTCATTGTGCTGGGTCTGGCCAGCCCATATAACTAAGATCTCGGTGATTGTCAATTAGGAGTTTGACCTTGAGTAGGGCGTCATCCCAATGTATAGACTCACACTATGTAGTTGTCACAATAAGATCTTATTTTACCACGATAAGCACAGTAATGACTAGAATGACTTAGTTTGCTGTCAGTTCTCGAAGTACTAGAAGGTGATATTCTCACAGTTAGAAAGATACACTAAGCATCAACCTATCTTTTGACCGACAGTCGGTAGAAACAAAGCAACTTCTGGAATCCCAAGTGGAGAACCAGGGCAGATAACTAGTATGATAGAGTTTTCAACAAAATGTCAGGACGTGCTCCAAATGTGGTGGACACTTATGAGAAACGCGTGAAGGAGTTCGCAAACGAATGGCGTCATGAGATATTCAATTCCCCTACCAAGCCAAAGAAATATTACGTAGGAGCAACCAACGAGCAAGACTCTCACCATCGAATCACTGCTACCAAGGGAGAATGGGAAGACTCCGACACAATCTGGATATACACCACCTCAAGATGTGGTGAAGGAAAGAAAATGGAATGAAGAAAACAACAGAAAATTCGAGCATAGATAAAGAACTTTAGAATAAGACTTAAGATCCAACCCAACCTCAAAGCCAACAACCTCACACTAGAAGGGTGATTGTTTCGGCAAAAGTGTCAAAAGCTCCATCAATAGGAAGCAAGTATTTGTTTTAAACTTCAGAGAACTTGAGCACTATGTCTCATTAGCCCCAAAGTTGAATTACTTGACTTATGACTTAGAACTCGTTGTGGTTGTGCACGTGTTGGAAATTTGGAGATACTATCTCTACGGAGTTAAGTATGAGGTCCTTATAGCTGACAAGAATTTGAAGTGCTTTTTCGAGCAAAGAGATTTCAATGTAAGACAACAGAGACGATTCGAATTAGTGAAGAATTATGATGGTACCATCAATTGGAAATTAAAAGAAGATGTTTCACCACTAAAAATGAAGTATTGATTGGTGATTGCCTTATTCAGTTTAGTAATTGTTCAGCATCCAGAGACAATATCAAGCTGTGTAGTTGCATTAATAGTTAAGTGTGAATTGCGGGAAAGGATTATAAAAGCATGAAATGAAAATGGATATTGGTGAGAAAATGTGTCTCGCCTTGAGAATGAGAAAAACGAAAGGATTCGCGAAAGTCAGGAATAATGCACTAATGGTTAGTGGAGGATTGTGGATGTATACACTAGGTATTAAGTCTCGCAGTTAAGAAAGTATGTGATTAAGAAATATGTGATAGTCCAAGCTCAAGGCTTAAGTTATGAAGAGAAATCAGTTTAGTGACTAGATTGTAAGGTTCAAGTGTTACGAGGCAATAATGTTGTTCTCGTCATGTAGTGGAACCATCACAGGATGGAAAAGGCTACAAAAGAGATGAATGAAACGAATGACTAGTATCACAAGCTAGAATACCAGGTATGCAAATTTCGGGACGAAATTTATTTTAAGGGGGGTAGTATGTAATGCCCCGCTCTTTTAAATATATATTAGATTAAACATGTGCATTAGTTATAAAATTCTTTTAATTATTTATATTTACTATTTTATTCAGATAATATTATTTCAGCAAAAGTCTGTATAAGAGATACAGAGCTGTGATTTAATATTCAATCATGAATCAAACCAATAATTAAATTATTGGTTTAGCTACACGTTTGAGACCTTGCATTACCAGTTGATTGATTTAATCAATAGTATTAGAAATTTTAGATTTATAACCGATTTCATAAATCGTGTTATTTAAATCGAATTGCTAGAATTATAACTCGAGTTTATGTTAATAATAATTTTATTATTTCACGCTTTATATGTTTAGTACTAAGTCGCGAATTAATTTCGACTTTCACGTATTAAATCTCAAGATTGAGGATTTAATTTATATAAATACGACGAGTATTTATTAAACGAGAATTGGAGAATTATTACAGGAACTAGGAGAAACTAGATCACGGCACTACACGTATCTCTCGATTTTTCATCCAACACATAAATTCCTACACTATTTCCTACACTATTCTCTACACTATTCCACCTTCCCCTCCAACACCTCATTACTGCAACAATTTTTTTTTTAAAGTTGCATTATCTTCATGCATGTGTAATTGCTCCATTTTACTACATTTTCTTCCATCTTAAACTCTTCTGCAAAAAGTTCAGTTTATCACCAACTCTCTCCTACAACTATTCATCTTCAATTTTCAAAAGCTTCAGCACGCCGAGAAAGAAATTTCACGGCAAGATCACAATTGTCAAAGGATGCAAATTTCAACAATCAAATCTTCAAAAGTTGCAACTCCCGGTACCAAAAATTTCCACCATTTTGATTCTGTTGTCTGCAGAAACTCCTCTATAAATTGAGGAGAGTTCTGCAGAAGGAAGAAGTGCAGCAAGAGGTGTGAGGCAAGAGAGAGTTTAGGAGAATTTTTAAAATTTCTTACTTGCAAGAGCTCAAGTGAGCTCCCTTCGCCGGGCCATTTTTTCGTCGACCGGCCACTAGGCTCTGAACCGAGAACGTGTACTCGTTCCTCCATCTTTAGGCTACCAAACCCAACAATCGAAAGGCCGAAACCTTCTCTATATTTTCCCGACCAAAGGCCACAATATCCTTCGGAGGCCAACGTCGAATTCCCGACTTAGCCACCGGCCAACTTACGGCCTTCGTTTCTCGCTATCCTTACGACGAAAAAGGATCGAGAAACCACCGTTGTGTAGCCTGATCTACCTCGCACGAGGAAAACTAAGTCGTAGACCTTCGCGGCTAAACACCATCGCGGAACGACGACCGGAAAACCCCCGACGAACAACTTCCATTAGTGCTCACTTGGACAAGGGTAAGTTGACGCCCTTATTTCGATGCATTCCCGTTTCTATTATATTATGGGAAATTTTTGGGGTATAGATGGGAGTGTGGTGAATATTTGTACAAAGTTTCATGTCATTTGAACTTCGTTTACTACCCTTTTAAAATTTGAGAAGTCTACTTCCAGTATCTGCTGAAACTGTCGTGAGGCAGATGATTAGGTTAATTATTTCAGTAACCATATGTTTCTATTTAGCTCTCAAATTTTTATTGTATTAAGATATATGTGTTAGCTATCTGCATATAAAATTTGAGGTTATTCCGGTAACGTTTGCTATTTTTTCAAAAATCTGGACTTTCAGTTGGCAAAAACTGCCGAATCTGGTAGGCGATGGGAAAATCGCTATATCTCTTAAACTACTTGGAGTTTTTCAACATACTTTTTTTTTTCAATTAAACTAGACTCAAAGAGGTTTCTATTGATATGAAATTCGACTCCATACGAGTTCGGAGTAAAAACAGTTTATTAGTTGAAGTTGAATCTATACAGTTTTGTTGAGATGGAAATGATTCAAAATAATTCCTATTAAGGATTTTAAAGTTTTATTGTTGATAAAAAATCACTTTTAGATTATAAATGAGCTATTGATGTGTATATATATATATATTGGTGATTGGCATTATTAAATGGGGAAAAGGAAAACGTTTTATGTTTATAGAATTATTCTTTATTTATAATAGATAAATAAATGAATAATATAAAATGGAATTTCCTACATCTCAAAGGTACATGAAATATTTTGATAAAGGAAGAACGATTGTATATGAGTTAGATATAGTCGTTTAAGGAAATATGGGTAGTTAGAGAAATGAGTGAATAGTGATTCACTGCATTTGTTGTTATCTTTTCTATTATTCACTCGAACACATGTTTTCGTGTTATCAAAGGTTCAAATAAACAAAAGCGTCTGAGTAACCTATCGCGCTAAGGAAAGAGAATCATTGTCTTAAGTAGCAAAACACTGCAATCAGGTGGGCATTACTTTTACTATACGTATATAGAGATCCCCTGCGTGTCGTAGGCCTCTTATACGAATGAATGCATGGGATGATCTAACTGTTAATTTCAGTTTCATATATATCAAATGAGTTTAAATGTTACATTCAAGCAAGTTATTTCATGACAAAATCTTTGAGTTAAAGTTATTTCAAGTATTGTCTTGCCATAAAATGTTTAAATTTTAGTATGATATCTATCTGCTTTGGCTTTGCCAATGATGCAATCGAATTCGGGTCTTGAGCAGTTGATAGCTATCCTGCCAGGGCTAGTGTACACCAGTGACCGTGAGTCATCTAGCGGGTTGGCCGGTCAAGTGACCGTGAGAGGTGGCCACCTCTCCGGCACACAGTTCCAGATATGATAGATTACAAGAGAACTTAGACTGCAGTCGAACTTTAAGAATCACAACTGAATTTAGTAAGCTTGGGCCTTTTTAGCGAAAAAACCCTTGCTGTACTGTTTATGATGGCATGACAATTTAAATCTTTACGAAGCATGTTATATTTCATAGTAGGCATATGTGCCCACTGAGTATTTTTATACTCAGCCCTGCATGTATTTCTAAATGTGCAGGTTGAGCAGCTGATGGAATGGAATGATGTTGAGCGGGTGTTCCTTTGACATTTCAAGAAATGTAACCTTGAGTATACATCTTCATATGTATATCTCACACGTTTTCCGCTGCAAACCACTTTGATTAGAATAACTCTATGTTATGAAGTTGTGACACGTGTTATTGGGTAACCCACCTTAATCAGTTCTCCTTTATGTGTATGTTTTATAAGTATCCAAATGATCATATATGATCCTAGCATTTTATCTATGAGTGACATTTCCATATACTTTAATGTTAAGTAATAGTCCATATCCGTTCCCACTCATTAATTCTTATCCCAAGTCATAATCCCGGCTAAATTTGTCATTAAGGGTTGCGGGCTGTGACATCAAACGACGAAAATAGTGATTGTTACACTGAACGTTACATCTGACCTACGGTCAAGGATAATCACAACTCAAAGAGAGGATGAAAAGATGGAGAGGTTACGAATGAAGATTCGAACCGAGAAGATGGAGAATTATCAAGAAGCGACAGACAATGCCATATTATTTGATGGAAGAATGTGTGCCTGATAGAGAAGAGCTGAAAAATGAAATCATGAGTGAAGCTCATGACACCCCTTACACAGCACACCTAGGAGGTACGAAGATGTACCAAGTTTTAAAAATGAAATTTTGGTAAAAAGGAATGAAACGAGAGATAGTGCGATTGCACGGAGTACCAATGACGATTACAACAGATCGAGATTCCAGATTTTCTACACGTTTCTGGACGAGCATGCAAAAAGAGTTAGGTACTAAACTGAGTTTAGTATAGCCTTTCATCTGCAGACGGATGGACAGTCCGAAAGGACTATACAAGTTTTAGAAGACATGATTAGAACTTGTGTTAGATAGAGGAAGTCAATGGGAGCAAGTTTTGCCCCTGATCGAGTTTGTTTATAATAATAGTTTTCAATCAACTATTAACATGGCTCCATACGAAGCCTGGTATGGACGAAAATATAGATCCCCGCTTTATTTGGGATGACGTTGGGGAGAGAAATAGTGTTTGGACCAGAAGCTATTGAAGAGATGATCGCCATTGTGCGACAAATTCAACAGAGAATTAAAGAAGCACAAGATCGCCAAAAGTCTTATACAGACCCCAGACGAACAGAGATTCATTTTGATGTAGGAGACAAAGTCTTTCTGAAAGATTCCCCATCCAGAGGAGTGCATCGTTTGGGAGTTAGAGGAAAACTCAAACCGAGATATATATTAGACCCTAAAATATACTCAAGAAGGTAGGCCCTGTTGCCTATAGACTTGCGTTGCCTTCGAGCTTCGCGAACGTTCATAACGTTTTCCATGTTTCATAATTAAGAAAATACGTGTTTGATCCAAAACACGTCATTCAGAAGTGTCCCTAGAGCCGGACTTGAGCTACGAAAAGAGGCCCGATGCTATTCTGGATCGGAAGATCCAGCAGCTGAGAGACAAGTCAATTCCTTTGGTGAAAATCCAATGGAGACATCATGGGCAAGAGGAAGCAACATGGGAACTTGAAGAAAAGATGAAAGAGAAATATCCCGAGCTTTTTCCCGAAGATGAATAACTCAAATTTCGGGACGAAATTTTTTTTTAAGGGGGGTAGGATGTAACACCCCGTACTTTTATGAGTAGTAGTAGTGTCGAGACACTACAGAGAGTACTACGGTACTGAGATATGAGATTATAATGAGATGGAGTTATGATGATAAATAGAAATATTGAGCATTACAGTTACACTATTTTGATAAGATGAGTTATTCTTCTAGATAGAGATATGAGTCTGATAGAATCAATGATAAAGATAGAGATGCTGATTGAATTGAGAGAAGAGCATAATTTATTTTTCCCGATGACGGATACAGAGGTATCTGTGAGTTTAATTGTCCTATTGCAAATAGGAACATCTGAAGAAGAATAGAGTTGAGATAAGTGAGTGAGAAACCCTATAGAAGGGAGAGTCGATCTGAGAGATGATTGCTGATTGCTTTAATAAGAATTGTATCCGTGTTTTATCTGAGATGGTTTGAGTGATTTTCTACGTGACTATTTGTTTACGATGATGTGAGTGTGTTTTGTTTTGTGTTATCTTAACACGGATTATTTTCGAGATTTTGGAAAACGAGATTATTTTTTTTAAATCGGGAAATGGCATGCAGCTATTATTATTTTTGAATATCAGTTTTTTTTTATGAGAAATATTGTACTGAGATACATATAAATAAGTTTATGATGAGATGAGATTTTTCCAATAGTTTGAGCTATTGTTTTTTTTTTTTTATGAGGTTAAAAATTCCTTTCCTTTCGATAAAATTATAACAGCTCTGGCGTAGCTGAGCTCTGCTCTGGAGGCAGAGCTGAAAACCGAGCTCTGCTCTGGAAGCAGAGTTGAAGTTGAACCGAGCTCTGCTCTGGAAGCAGAGCTGATGTTGAGCCGAGCTATGCTCTGCTCTGACGACAGAGCTGAAAACCCGAGCTCAGCTCTGGTGACAGAGCTGAAATCAAGCTCTGCTCTGCCGAGTCAGTTAGCTCTGCTCTGGCTGAGTCAGTTAGCTCTGCTCTGCCGAGTCAGTCAGCTCTGCTCTGGCTTGCGAGCTCTGCTCTGGATGTGAGCTCTGCTCTGGATGAGAGCTCTGCTCTGATGCGAGCTCTGCTCTGGATGTGAGCTCTGCTCTGGATGTGAGCTCTGCTCTGGCGAGCTTTTTAGCTCTGCTCTGGCCGAGTCTTTTAGCTCTGCTCTGCTCTGCTCTGGTGTCAGAGCTGAGATCGAGTATCTGAGTTTGAGATCGAGTGTATTAATTTCACTAATACTACACTTGAGATATTTTGTTTTTACCACATGCTCATTATCTTAAATGGCAAGTGGATTAGGAGGTAGGAGTTAAGGGGGGACATGCTTTAATTATAAAGTGAAAATGTTGGGATAACACTTTGATTCAAGTGGGATTAAATTCTTGAGCAAGTCATTATCCTAATTCTACAAATAACTCACGCACACCCCCTCCCTTCTCTTCCCCATTCTCGGCCTCCCCTCTCTCTCTCTATACTCTCTTTTCCTCCATTGATGTCCATTGAAGAAAGCTTAGAGAAGCTTCATCAAACACTACTATGAGATAATCCACCATCCAATCCAATCAAACACTATCATATCTCATCAAATTCAAGAAGCTAGAACTAAGATCAAAGTTGGAGCAAAGTCTTGATCACCTTTTAAATCCTTGAGTAAGTGATCTTAGATTATTTATTTGATCATATTAATGATATGTGAATGAGTATATGATCATGATTGAGCTAGAAAATCACCAAACTTATTCCTAGGAAATTTTCGAAAATTAGGGGCTTGAAACCCTACGAATTTTGTTGTTTATTTTCTTGAATTGGCTTGAGTTATATGATGATGGATTTGAGTTTATGAGATGATCTAGATGATTAATAATGGATGAGATTGAAGCTTGAGGTTGAGAAGTGAAAAATGAAAGTGTTAGTTGAGGAAAAAGATGACATATATGTGTATCTATATGGGATCTTGTTTTACGATGTTGATTTGTGCTAATTGGTAACCTAGGATGTTAGATCTATGTTTTGATCAATAGGTTATACATGATTAGTGGTATTTCAAAAGTTTTAGTTTAATAAAAACTAGGGTGATTAATAAATCTATGTGATTAATTAATTGTGTGAAATCATTTAAGTATATAATCTTGAGCATGAAATAAGTATATGTTGAGGATATTGGCTATGGTTGGCCATGGGAATTTAATTGAGTTAAAGTGAGATTTGCTTTTGCTTTGAGTTGATGTTCGAGAATGATATGAGATGAGAAGAGTCGAGGTTGAGTATATTTTTCGCTCGATCGTTTTGATGTGGTTGAGCATATAAAGAGTTTGAGATGAGATTTTGGAGAAATTTTCGTAGGCCTTACTGACCTACTGTGATCGACGGTTTGTCGATGTGAAATAGCTTTGAAAATTTTATAGCAAGTCTATACATGAGTCTTGAGTACCCTGGTAAAATTTCAAGTCTTTTCAACTTCGTTTGATATTTCTTTAAAATGCAAAACTTAAACTGCACATTATTACCGAGAATTTCAGAAAACAGGGGAAAGAGTCTTTCGTTTCAGTAGCTTCCTATGTGATCTAGCTTTCCAACTTTTTATGGTATCAACCTTATTGTGTTAGCTAGATATCCACCGAAGATGAGCCCAGTTTGACAACGTTTACTATTTTTGAAAAATTGTAACCTTCGGTTGCACAAAACTGCCAGAAATGGTAGATAATGGTAAAAACGTCATATCTCTCAAACCACTTGGAGTTTTCGACTCTACTTTTTTTTTGAAACTAGACTCGAAGATCTTTCTTTCGGTATGAGTCTCGAGTCCAGGAGATGTCGGAGTCAGAACAGTTTAAATTTTGAAGTTGAGTCAGTGTAAAAACAGAGCATGTTTTGATGATGTTTGTTTGTGATTTCTTATGTGCCTTATGTGATTGTGTTACCTATGTGTTTGAATGAGATTAGACGAACCTTATATGAGAAATAAATCGAGACTTAGAGCCATGATTTTCTTGAAACCTATCCTTGAACTTAAGGATGTGAGATGAGTGGAGAGTTTATATAGAGTTGAGTAAAGAGATAGAGTATGAGATAAGGCCTGAGAATTAGTCAATGAGTTCTAATCGAGATTCATTTTATGACATGAACTTTCGATGATGATGATGATCCCTGAAGACACGAGAAGAGCAAGGAAGTAAGTAACTCCACTTTGACGGGAGATTTTGAGTAAGGTCTTCAGGTGGGCAATATTTTGAGTATATGTTTATCATATGAGCTTTCTAAAATGATTTGATGATGTTATGAGATTGACAAATAAAAAAATTATCTCAATATAGCTGAGACGCCCAAAAAAAATGTCCCAAAATAGGTGAGACGGATGAATTACTAATTATTTATAGATTACATAACAATAATGCATGATTATATATATTGAAGTAAGTATATGACATCAAGACTTAATGAAAATCACTATGCTTAAAAGTGACACTTTTACTTTTACTTCAATCGTAACTTTGAACCTTAATAACTTGTATGATATGGGTTATTAATAAGGTTCGGATCAAGATATGAATTCGAATTAGGATGCAAATCAAGGTCTAAGTGAAGATACAATTCGATTATACGGTACTTTCTGTTGTACCCAAGGCTACCTCAAAATTTAAACATTTCATAACAAGAATCATATGTGATATAACTTTTACATTCGATCACATGAAATTATAACTATGAATTAACTCTTAACTTGTTTCTCTTTGAAAACAGTATTAAAAGTCATCAAGGAGAAAAGAGAATGCGATATTATAGGGAAGGGGTAGGTTGGTAATTTAGCAGAAGAGTGGGGCAGCCACAAAGTAGAATTAAAATAGTTGGGGAAGTAGTAATTACCGAGAAAGCGCTTTTGTTGTGAAGAATTAATGGGCGCACGTGCGGGCGTCCACTTCTACATGGAATGGCTTTTCGTGCGCACCACCCGCGGGATTTTGTGCACAGAGGTGACTGTGAGCCGTCTTCGGGTCGGCCGGTCACGGTACTTGAGAGGGAGGCCTACTTCTCAGTACCTTAATTATAATGATGAGTTGTAGATGCGGTACATACATGTCGAGTACTTGTCTGCAGACACTTAATTATGATGTTTATGGTTAAAACTGCTTGCACAGGTTCTTTTAAGATATAATTCCTGTGTATTGCTGAATTGTGGCAAGTTCAATTTATAGCTCTATGAGCAGCTTTGTTTTTCGGCGATATGTCCACTGAGTATTTATGTACTCACGCCCTTCATGTATTTTCTAAACGTGCAGGATAAGCGGAGGGGGAGTATGGTGCGGTGCTGGTGGAGAATGTTTCGGGTTGACGTTTTCTTTCTCTATCGTATGTCTGTTTTGTCGATAGAGTTTTGATATGAAGTTATGTTAAATAGAGTTTGATGTTTAAGATACTTAATTTCCTTTGAAAATCAAGCAATACACTCACGGTTATATGTCTTCATACATATAATCGATTCGCCTTTTGCTGCGATACTCTGCATATTATTCTTCATTATGAAAAATGAGCTATACCCGTTTTGTTTTTGTTCGTGAAATTCCTGATAATCAAAAAGATATAACGATGTTGACGATTTTACCCTTGGATTCATTTATGATGATTTCCTTAACACCTTTTGATGTGAGCTTCCGCTTGATGTTTGACCTATACATCTTGTCTTTTATTCCTTTAAAATAGTCGTATCGATACTCGATCCCCGCTATTACTAGTGTCGGAATCGGGCTGCGACAAATATTCTTCTAATATTTTTTTTCTTCATTTTTCCATTTCTATTTTCTTATGTCATATTTACATAATAGTTATAAGTGTTTTTTTTCATTTTTAATTTCTTATTTTAATTTTAGTTCAAATCATTTTGTTAAATATATAATATTTTTTGTGTTAGAGGACTTAAACTCTCTCTCTCTCTCTCTCAAATATATATATTGTTAGGTTCGGAGGGTCTCGAATAGGTGTATGGGGGTGGGGGAATACACCTATGGGCTATTTTTACAATTTCCTCTAAAGCAGAGGGATCTCCAGATAGAGATCAAAACGAAACTTTACACGCAAACAGTGACACCTGTTAATTGAAAATAGTTTGACCAAACAGGGTTAACGACTGATACTGAAAACTCTTTAGTAAGGAGTTATCAGTTAAGTTACTGGAACTTAATTGATGCACATAAGGGCTTCAATCGAGTTTGCTAAAACAGAGATGATAACACTCTTCCTGACTATCAGAAGATAGATCAGTCAGACTGATATCATACGCAGCGGAAATTATACTTAGTTTCGTAATAGCCTCGCGGTTGAGCACGTTGTTGGTCTTAGGTTTCTCTTTGCAGTTATTCAGTATTCAGTTTATCAATTGAAACAACACAAGTAGGAAAATAAAACTGAAAGCTGTAAACAACACAGAAACTTTTACGTGGTTCGGAAAAAACCCTTTCCTACATCCACGGTCGGTTGATCAGACCAACAATCTACTCAACAAGTGCTTAACAGGTGCACTGCAAACCAAACCGTGTGCTTGCCGGGTGCACACAACCGTACCACTGAAGAAACCTCTTCTTCAGTACCCACGCTTCAGTCGCGTCGGATTTCTCTTGCTTAGCACAACCCGCGCTAAGACTCTCAGAGTCAGAGTACCTTCCTGAACTCCGAATCACTCAAACACTCAAATCTTTCTTCCTGAAAGGAGGTTTGAACGGGTGCCAACTATACTGCAAAGAACAAGTTCTTTGTAGCAAGTTTGACCTTGGCTTCTGGGTAAACAGAGGTTTGCCTAAGGTCTAAGAGAATGTATGTAATCAACAGTGACTGATTTTGGCTTTGGAATTCTCTTCTTCGATTCAAGCTTTGGGGAAGTTAAGCTTTAGGCTGAGTAGCGATTTTGGCAGAGCTTCAGCTTATGTCGTTGAATCGGTGAAGATTGAAGTTGATCCTCGAGCGCTATTTATAGGAGAACTCTTGAATAGATCCGTTGGCGTAGAACATCCTCAAGATTTCTTCCGTTGGAGAGCAATTCGAATTTGGGCTGAGGCTTCAATCATCGAGGTTCCTTGTCTGGTGGAAACGGCTCTCTTGAGGGACAGGAGATGTGACGTCTCTGATAAAGTAGCCACCAAATAGGAATGACTTCTGCAGAGATAAGGAGATCCTGAGATCTCTGCATTTAATACGGCTGTACTTTTGTGAGTACGTGGCTTCCTTTGAACGTTGGAAGATCAGTCCGAGGAAGAATGTTCAACTGATACTTGACTTTAGTATCAGTCCGTTGAGTCCACGTGGCACGCATTAAGTAATCAGTTCCGAACTGATTCTTCAACTGATACTTCAGTTGGTATCTTCAGTCTTCAGTCTTCAATCCTTCGTCCTTCAGTCTTCAGTCTTCAGAACCGCAAGCTAAACTAGAAACGAACTCTAACACTTGAGTTCAAAACAGTTCTAGTCTATTACAATTAAGACCTATGAATTTTGGTATCATCAAAACAAGAATTAGGATATTCCACAAGGTTCTCAACATATATATATATATACATATATATAGGGTTCAACTCTATAGAAAAATGACTCTTAGAGTAAGAAAAATGAATGAATCATGTGCGTCGGAATAGACTGAATAAATGGATGAGATCTATAGTTTTTCTAATTTTAATGTAATTTATTAATGCACTGAAAATCAGATTTGGTAAATCAGATCAAATCCCTTGAATTTCTCTCATTCCAAATTTACTCACGATATTCATTCATTCACATGGATCTTATGGAGTATATTTCTTCCGCGATTCCCCCTCCTCCGGCGCGCCTCTGCCGCGATTTCCCCTCCTCCGGCATGGACCCTTTTCTTCTTCGGTGAAAGCGCCGCCTCTCCGGCTACCCTAGCATCTGTCCTGTTTTCTCCCTCACCCTCTACGCACACACACCACATCGCAAAGAAGCCGCTCGTTCCCCTAGAAATGTCTGGAGACAGCAGCAGTAGCCTCCGCCACGGCCGCCGCGACACCTCCTATCATCTCCCTCGACTCTTCTCTCTATCAACAGCAGCTGCCACCGCCCGTGTATCAAGCGGCATCGCCGCCAGCCATTTTGCCCCAAAATTCACGATTGATTCATGTTGAACATAAAAACAAAAGTAATGAACATTTATATACACATTAATCGTAGATACGTCAACATTGTAATCAAAAGTAATTATCCAGTTCAATATGTTTTGATACATGTTCGATAGTCTTCTAATTATGTTCGTTAACATAAAATTGAGTTATGTTCATCTAGAAAATGCGATTTGTTCATTAAAGTTCAAAT
Organism: Salvia miltiorrhiza; assembly: GCF_028751815.1. Classification (NCBI taxonomy): domain Eukaryota; kingdom Viridiplantae; phylum Streptophyta; class Magnoliopsida; order Lamiales; family Lamiaceae; genus Salvia; species Salvia miltiorrhiza. The sequence goes on from NC_080389.1 coordinate 20,290,207, forward strand.
TATATAACTATTTGTTCAAAATCGATTCTATATAAGTTTAATGGATTTAAGATGAATATAAAGATGGATTTAAAAAAAAGTTGAGTTTAAAGGGAGGGATTTGAATTTGTATTGTTTATATGCATAACAATTTGGATGTAAGTTCATTAAAGTACTCCCTCCGTCCCAGCTTTTAGTATCCAACTTTCCTTTTTTGGCCGTCCCACATTTTGGTATCCACTTCTATTTTTAGTAAAAGTAGGTGGGGCCCTTACTCCACTTTAATTATTTTAACTCTCACATAAAATATGGGACCCTTATTCCACTCACAACACATCAATCACTTTATTAAAACACGTGCCGTTCTCAACTGGATACCAAAAGTCGGGACGGAGGGAGTATATAATAAGTTCATCCAAATTGTGAAATTTCAATGCAGGGAAATGTTATAATCAGAAACTTATATTTATGTTCAAAACAATATAAAATCGTGTTCAATAAAAATCCGTGTTTGAGAATATAATCGAATACGTTCAACAAAAGTTTTCGTATGTTCATCTAAATATTCACAAATATAAAAAATTTCCTATAATTCAATGACCAACGATTCAATAAGTAAGATGGAGGAGATTAACGTGGATGAAGAATTAATCAGAAACTGTAACGTATTTAACATATCTAGATATCATATCTTCCATATAAAAATGGATTTTATTAGAATTAAATAAGGTAATTAATGGATTTGTTAAGAGAGTGAATTAATAGATATCTAAAAATAAGAGATAGTAACGGATGAAATAAGAAGGAATCCTAGGCGTTCGATCAAGATAAATTAATGGACAAGATTTCTTCTCTTTTCTCACTTACATATAAGCCTTCTCCATTGAACCTTGGCCTCTATATATACAGAGAGAGAGAGAGAGAGAGAGAAAGGTTCAACAGAGAATGCTAAATATTTAAAGAATAGAAAATGCGTGAAAACAAAAACGAACATATCTACAATTTTGACGAACAAATCAATGTACTGTATAAACAAGCATTTTGACCTGGGCTCGAATCCTGATGGGGGCGAGATTTTCACTAATTTTACTAAATACGTTTGTTCGTTAGTTATGTTGATCTATTCGTAAATGTATAGATTTGTTCAGAACGAAATATATAATAATTCTCTGTTGAATTTGACCATATATATATTTTCGTGTAACATGAGGCACGGTCTAGTGTGTTTATTTTATCAATCCTATGGCTGATATTGTATTTGGAGGAAGATTTTTTTTCGCAGGGTTCGAATCCTGGATGGAGCAGAATATTTTGAATTTTGTTATTCATCAGTATATATTGTCTTGTTCATCAGTATATATGTCTTATTCATTACCAATTATTTAAATTTTATTTTTCATCAGTATATACATTTTGTTTGTTAGATATACGTCTTGTTCATTAGTATTATATGTCTTATTCATTGTCCTCATGTTACACGAAAAATAGGGGGTCTCACTGGAGCGCGCCCACATATATATATATATAGGAGTGGGCTACCGTGAGAACACATCTTAAAATAAGAAATAAGAGCAATTTTCAATGTATGAATTTTATGTTATTCACGTATGAATTCGCTGCATAAAGGTATGAATTGTGAAAAATAATTTTTTGCTACCTTTGGGATTCGAACTCAGGACCATAAATCCATCCAACATGATTACGAATCAACCGTAGATCTTGATGATCTAAGGGCTTAAAATGATTCTTATTTAATATCTTAAGAAATGCTCTTATTTTAGCCATTATATATATATATATATATATATATATATATATATATATATATATATATATAGTAGCAAAAATTTATTTTTCACAATTCATACCTTTATGCAGCGAATTCATACATGTTCTACATAACATTCATACATTGAAAATTGCTCTTATTTCTTATTTTAAGATGTGTTCTCACGGTAACCCACCCCTATATATAGGGGTGGGCTACGGTAGAAACATTTCTTAACATATAAAATACGAACTATCTAAAATGTATGAATTGTGTGTAGAACACGTATGAATTCGTTGTAAAATGTATAAATTACGAAAAAATAAATCTTTTGCTACCCATGGGATTCGAACTTGGGACCATGAATTCATTCAATTACGTGATAAATCAACCGTAGATCTTGATGATCTAAGGGTTGAAAAAAGTTTCTATTTTATATATTCTAAAAGATATTTTTGTTATATATATATATATATATATATATATATATATATATATCTCGGTTGAAATTAAATTTTACTAATTTAATTCTAATTTATTAATGTGTCCAACTTTTTTAATGTGTGAAAATACATCAAATAAAATTATTTGTAATTTATTATTACATAATTAGTATATAATAGGGTTAATTACGCCAAAAATCATGAACTTTGGGCCCATTTCCAAATTTTCCATGAACTTTGTTTTTTATCAAATTTTCCCTGAACTTAAATGCCTGAACAATTTTTCCATGATTTTCAAAAATCCCCAAATTGAGTGCTGACATGGCATTTCTAAGTAGCCTGAAATATGACGTGGCACCGCCGGCCGGAAATCAAAACGACGTCGTTTAGTAGGGGTAAAACGACGTCGTTTTGAGCCCAAACCTGATAGGCGGCGGATCTGATGAGCCTTCCTCTGACGGCACTGAGACGACAAACGGCGATTCCAGCCAAGGAAGACGTCAAACCAGGGCGGCAATTTTTCCAGAGTCGAGAGGACTGGGGGTTGCCCTTTTTGCTTCGATTAGAGAGAGGGGCGACAGATCTGGTGATGGTGGCAGATCTGGTGGGGGAAGGCGGTGGGCGGTGGAGAAAGAGGGGGCGACAGATCTGGTGATGGTGGTGGGGGAAGGCGGTGAGCGGTGGAGAGAGAGGGGGCGGAAGATCTGGTGATGGTGGTGGGGGAAGGCGGTGGGCGGTGGAGAGAGAGGGGGCGGCAGATCTGGTGATGGTGGTGGGGGAAGGCGGTGGACGGAGTTGGTCTGCGCGTCGATTTGGGTCTGCGCGCGGTGGGCGGTGGATGGAGTTGGTCTGCGCGTGGATTCCATCTGCACTGATTAGGCCTTTGGTGATGGTGGTGAGGGAAGGCGATCGATTTTGGGAGGAGGATTTTTTCTAGATAAAGAAGATGACGGCGGTCGGCGGTAAAATGGAGGGAAGAGCAATGGCTGTCACCTCATTGTAGAGGTAGGAGAGTCAGGCGAAGGCGTCGCCGATCGAACGAGGTCTCTGCCTCGGCGGAGGTGGTGGTCCTCGGCGCTGCTTCGCCGGAGGAAGGCAGCGGTACATCTGTTCGGTAAAATAATTGATTTTTTTTTTGTTTTTTTTTTCAAGTAGGCGCCACATCTGCTCGGTTATTACCACGTAGGCGCCATGTTAGCTCAGTATTGCCACGTAGGCGCCAGCTAAGACCGGACCTTCACCGGAGGTAAAAATCGTGGAAAAATTGTTCAGGCATTTAAGTTCAGGGAAAATTTGATAAAAAACAAAGTTCATGGAAAATTTGAAAATAGGCCCAAAGTTCATGATTTTTGGCATAATTAACCCTATATAATATTATATATTTCAATACAATTATAGAATGAAGAATAATTAATAATTAAAGAATGAATAATATATCCAAAATAACATATAATTAATAATTAGTCAAATCAGTGATTCAAAGTTCTATCACACTCTATGATGATTTTTAAGCGCCTAAATTGATCATCAAGAATTTGGATCAGAATTGCTGCAATTTCATTTGGACTGGAAACATTGATTGTCGCTCGAGCTGTTTCTGTAAACTGGGATCGTGTATGCGCCATTAAAGAAGAGGGAGGGTTGGGCATCAGGTCTTTTTTACTCATGAACAAATGTTTTCTCATGAAGTTGGCCTGGAAACTAATCGCGGGACAAGACATTGGTCTTGACATTCTCAGGAGCCGTTACTTGAGTAAATTTGGCAGGGTGCGATCTCTTTAGTCTCATCTTTGGTGTGATTGGGTTTAAAGCATGAGATCAACGAGATTATTGACAACACATTTTGTTACGTGGGGATAGGTTCGATGTTTTATTTTGGAGAGATTATTGGTTGGGATATCTCATGGATATCCCACATTACATGCACATGTTTCTCGTGGGGTTCCTGGATTTGGGAAAAACATATTCCGACGTGGATATCTCATATTAGTTGGCGTATTTTACATGACTGAATGCCCACTTTTGACAGACTTATTCGGAATGGTCTTACATGCCTAACTTCTGTTCGCTATGCTTTCACTCTGGCGAGTCGACAAATCACATGTTCTGGGATTGCATCAAAATTAAAGAGGCTTGGGAAGAATTCTTTAGCTGGTTGTACAGCAGGGAAGGGACTGCGCAGACATCCAGAACTTCATGCTCATGGCTTGGAACATGAAATTCAGTTTGCAAGTTAGCTGTTTCTGGAAAATTGGCATTATCAATATGTTGTGGTTTCATTTGGCAGATTAGGAATCACTGCTATTTTGATGGGCGCGCGGTCCTTTCACCATAAGCATAATCCCCGTGCGGTGAAAGTAGCTTTTAAAGAGACAGACTCTAACTTTATCAAACTCGACAGCATGCACACCAATTGGAACGATTATATAATTCTCCAAAAGATTATTGTCTTGCCTAGAGCTTTCCCTCCCCCCAGATTTCATTAATGTGCAATGGTGGCCTCCTTGCTCAGATTGGATCAAGGTTAACAAGGACGACTCAACTATGGGATCCCCGGGTTTCATCGGTGACGGAAGAGTAATTCAGAGATAATTGGAGTTGGTGAGAGGGTGTTTCTTTACACGCCGCAAGTGCACGGGTGCAATTGTGTATAGGCACGTAAGGTCGAATCCACAGAGACTGATTAAAACTAATTACTATCCTAAATCGTTATTCTTTATCTGGAAAACAAATAAAAGATGGGTTTGTTTAAAGCAAAGGAAATAAATAATTGGAAAGAAAAATAATTCAAGCTGCAGGGAAAAACTAATGGAAGTAAATTATCCCAAGGTAAAGGTTTCAACATATTCAATTCAAAAGACCAAGATAAATTTTCCTAAGACAATCTCAAAGCTAGTCTATACTGTGGCATACAAACAGTTGACTACATACAAGGCTACCATCCCCAGATCACTCTTAAGCATGAAACTCCAAATAGTTCTTAGGATTAATGTCCTCACACTTATATCAACCCTCTCTCGAATATCAACAAGTATGTTCTATGTTCTTCGTTCAGGTAATAATTATTATCTCTCAATATCAAATTAAAACCTAAGATTATGTTAAATAGGTGGCCAATCAATTAAGCAAACAACATGCACAAGAATATAAAAATGAAAATAAATCTTGATAAATTGAATAAAAAACTGTCAAGAATCCAAATCTGTTTACTTCATAAACCCTAGAATAAAAATATTCTAGCCACACATACACATATGAACTAGAATATAAATATCAAAGGAAAAGATGAGCATTCAACAAATAAACCGTAGGAAAATCTGTAAATCTTCAGTTCTTGCTTTTGTGGTCTTCTCCATCTGTCTCTGCAACTCTCAGGGAAAATAGAATATGATTAAAAGTAAAGTCTCGAACCTTTTCTTGAAGCTTTTGAGGGGTATTGTTGGGAACTTAATGAAGATGCCGACTGAAGTATCAGTCGAAGGATCAGTTTCGACTGATTACTTAATGCGTGCCACGTGGATTCAGCGGACTGATACTAAAGTCAAGTATCAGTAAAACATTCTTCCTCGGACTGAACCTCCAACGTTCAGAGGAAGCCACGCACTCCAGTAGTACAGCCGCATTAAATACAGAGATCTCAGGATCGTCCTTTCTCTACAGAGGCCATTCCTTTTGTTGATTACCTTTTCAGAGATGACGCATCTCCTACTCTTCAAAGTAGCCGTTCTCACCAAACAAGGAATCTCGAAGATTGAAGCCTCAAAGCAAGTTCAAATTACTCTCTAACGGAAGAAATCTTGAAGACCATCTCCGCCAACGGATCTATTCAAGACGTCTCCAATAAATAGCGCTCGAGGATCACTTCAATCTTCACCGATTCAACAACATAAGCTGAAACGCTGCCAAATTTGTTACTCAGCTAAACTAAGCCTCTCCAAAGTCTGAATCGAAGAAGAGAATCACAAAGCCAAAAATCAGTCACTGCTGATTACATACATTCTCTTAAACCTTAGGTAAATATTGTTTATCCAAAGCTTAGGTTAAACTGACTGCAAAGAACTTGTTCTTTGTGGTTTAGTTGACAAGTTTTCAAACCTCTCTTCAACCAACCGAATTGAGTGTTTGTGCTGAAAAGGAGTTCAGGTGTTCTGTCTCCGTGAGGTCCTAGTGCCCAGTGTGTGCTAGGAGTGAGAAATCCAACAAGGTGTGTTGGTATTGAAGATTGGATCTTAAGTCATCTCTGTTGTGTGCACCCGTAAGCACACGTTCAGGTTTGCTGTGCACCCGTAAGCACGAGCATCGGTTTGTAGTGCACCCGTAAGCACTTGCTCAGTGAAGTTGTTGGTCTGATCAACCGACCGTGGATGTAGGAAGTATTTTTTGAACCACGTAAAAATCTCTGTGTTATTTACAGCTTTCAGTTCTTACCTTCTTAATTGCGCTTGTATCTTTTTGAACTGAAAACTAATTAATTGCAAAGAGAAACCTAACGACTGACAACGTGCTTAACTCACAGGCTATTACGAAATAAAAGTTTTCCGCTGCGTATGTTATCAGTCTAACTGATCTATCCTCTGATAGTCAGTAAGATTCATAACATATCTCTGTTTATCAGACTCGACTGAAGCTTTACATGTGTCAGTTAAAGTCTTTGACTTAACTGATAACTCCATACTGAAGAGTATTCAGTATCAGTCGTCAACCCTGTTTTGGTTAAAACTATTTTCAGTAAACAGGTTGAGTCAGTTTGTGTTTGAAGTTTTATTTTAATTGGTTCATCGAACAAAAATAGCCTATAGGTGTATTCCCCCCCTCCCCCCCATACATCTATTCGAGACCCACTACTACAAAATTACACATACATAACACTCAATACATAACGGTTTTTTTTAAAAACCGTTATGTATGAGCGCACTTTTAGGTATAGATAACGGTTTGACAAAAAACCGTTATCTATGTAGTGTTGTCCATAAGTTTAGATAACGGTTTATGTTAATCCGTTATGTTTGTGCGTTATCTATTAGTTGCATACATAACGGTACTACAAACCGTTAAGCCGACCGTTATGTATGAACATATTTTACAACAATTTATTAAACTGTTATGTATGAGCGCTTTAAAAATTGTTATGTATAATTTTTTTAAAACTTATATTATATTATATTTAAAATTAATAATCCCCAAAGTCTTACCCAAAATAAAATCTTCTAGGGTTTTCAGCTCTCCCTCTCACGCCATCTCTCATCTCTCGCTCTCTTTCTCTCTAGTTCGCCGTGTCCAGCCACGGCCACCTCTCCTCCGGCGAATCCGCCGGCGTCTCGCCTCTTGTCTCTCACCCCATCTCTATCTCTCACTTTTCCTCTCTGTTCAGCGCACACACTCACAAATCAAACCCTTCTCCCTCTCTCAACCTCCTCTTTGCGCCATCTTTATCTCCGGCGAGCAGCCGTAGCCGCCATCTTCTCCAGCCTGGCGTCGCCCCACATCACCTCTCTCTCACTTCCACGGCCCATCAGCGCCAGCAGCAGCGCATCCGAGGTAGCAGCGCCGCCGCCCGCGGGTCCCGTGCCCTCTTCTTTTCTCGCTGAGGGTATGTCGCTGGTGGATTACGCAGATTCTGTCGACGAAGACGAACCTCAAACCACCGAAGAAAACCTTGAAAAACGACTGCGATTTAAGGGACGTGCACCAGCAACTTCCACTTCTCACCGCCCAATTAATGCCCAAAACAGGTCATTGCCAAGCACTGCTCATTTTTTTGGGTTTCTGTCGATTACTCGTTTAGAGAGAGATAGAGAGAGCGAGAGATGGGTGATTGCAGAAGAGTTGGGATATTGGGGGTTAGTAACAGGTGTTTAATCGAGTTTTTTTGTTTATGATGCGCTAATTCAATGATCAATTTAGCTCATTTATGGTGCCCTATTTTCTCTCTGCGTAATTTTCTCCGTCTCTCTCTAAATTATGAGGTCCGTCTGCTTGCGTGAATGGTACATCGAAGTTATTATTTCTCCTCATCAAGCAAAGGACGTGTTCGCTGCCCGTGTTGTACAAACTCATGGTCGTCTTGTCCATTTCTTGACCAATACTCCTTTCTGGAATTTTCTCTCCTTTAATTTTTTATTACTTTGGAATGTTATACCGTTAGTGATGGAGAATTAGTGGTGTGTGTTGAAGAAGTTAATTGTGTTTGTTCATGATTCTCGATCCGTTTTCTCGATTTTGGTTTAATTGTTTCATTAAACTTTATATCTGATATGGTGTATGATGCATTCAATGGTATTTTTGTTTTCTGATATCATTTCCCCATACCATGTAGCTCATTTCCAGATCAGTTTGCTCAATTGAATAAACCTGTGAATGGTGTTTTTTCATAATTATTTTAAAAAAAAAATTGTGGTCTTTGTTCTAGTTTGTTCCAGGAATGGATGAGGTCAAGAAGGCTAAGAATGACATTGCATCAGCCTCAGCTTTTGTCAACGAGGGGATTCAAGATGAGCTTGTAGCATATGCCTTGAGTCCTTTTCTCACACCAATCCTTCCACGGTGATAGAATGATCTCTTGTATTCTTACAGTTGATAGAATCTCTTATGCTTAATGAAATTCCATGACTCGTACCGCCTTGTAGGTGACAAATTGCCTGCATGAGTTCCACCTCCAGTGTATTCTTGAATGGTATGTGCTTGTGTATGTAAGAATCTTCGAAGCTCTCTGATCTGCTTTAATGTATTGTCTGTTGTGCCTTTTTCTTCAGTTTAGGTCTATTTAGGTCTGTTGCATGATATTTTTTAGTGTTTTGTTGGATGTTTCTACTTGTGTTTGTAACATGAGTTTGCAGATACAGTTCACAGGTTTCATCAATTGATCTTTAAAAGTTTTTCCTTTGGTCCTAATAATTGGGTTGTAATGCATGTATACAATTCAGAGTGAGGGTCTTAATATCTCCTCTTCCTGGATTGATTAATGGATATGTTTATATCTCCTCTTAACAGGCAAGTTACTCAATACTGATAATGCTACCATTTTTAGTTAGTAACAAGTGAGCAAGCTCATGAGGTTTTGTCTTTTTCTCGTTGAGTCACTTAATGTCTTGCTCGTATGTGGTTCTGATCTCTTAGAATCATTTGGTATTCCTGGATTTTGGATCCGCGAGCAGGTAATGTCTCATTCTTACCAGTTTTATAGTTTACTTAGTTAGGATATATAAAGAATTAACTTAGTTCGTTTATCAATTCAAAACATATCTCATGGCTGTACTTGGGTGCTACCAAGAATGCTGTTTCTTATGGCCGCAGAATGGGGGATCTTTCTGTATACTCCCTCCGTCCCCAAAATAGGTTCCTCTTTGGGGACGGCACGAGTTTTAAGGAAAAGTTGTAAAGTGTATTGATAGTGGAGAAAAATATGTTATAATTAGTATTGAGAGTGGTGAAAAGGTGAAAAAGTGTTATAATTAGTATTGAGAGTGATGAAAAAGTGAAACGTAAAAATAAATAAAGTATTATTAGTGGTGGGGTAGTTGTCCAAAACTGGAAAGAAAGAAAGAGGAACTTATTTGGGGGACGTCCCAAAAAGGAAAAAGAGGAACTTATTTCAAGGACGGAGGAAGTATTATGGTTTGGCTTGATTTATCCACTTGGAATATAAGACCACAAGTTGTCTTCATTTAATTATGAATATGACCCTGCTTCTAAATCCTCTGTGTTTGGCAATAATTGTTCAGTTTCATCTTACTTTACTGTGGGTGTTAATATTTTCCTGATCATGATTCGACCACTTAGATAATGTTGATCTTTAGTTTTTGGCTCTTGGGAATTGTATTGTTGTGAAGCGGTGTTGAGTGCCTATCAGAATGATCTCTTGTATTCTTACAGTTGATAGTTGATACTAACTTTGTGATGCTTCCAACATTTTGCTACTATGATACTAGTTATGGGTCAGTTGTTGACTTTGATGGATGAGCTTGCTTGCAATTTCAATTTAAGACTTTGGTGTTGCTTGCATGTGATGGGCTTGAAGCTCTGAACAGACTGAAGTAATATAATTATTCATTAATTGCTTGGCGTCTATATTGTTTGTTTGCTAGGGGAGCAGGTGGGAACTCAGATTTCAGTGATGAAATGGGCAATGAACTTAGCCAAATGAGTGCGGCACCTGGGCTAAGGTGATTTTCGTGCCCAATCTTTTTTTTTTGTTGTCTGCTTTTTAGATTAAATGTGCCTTATACTTCATGCATCCATCTATGTCTTGCATGCTGCCATATGTTTTGGTGTAACTGTAGGTTCTTGAATCGGGCAGCGCTGAAGAGTCTAGAAGAGTTAGGAACATAAGGTTCCATGATAAGTCCATGGAAAAGATGCTGCTATTTAGGCGATATTAAGAAGTCGGTGCTTGTATGGTGGGAGAATTATTAGACATAAATGTATGTGATGTTTACTACATGCGCATGTAGTAAAACATGTATTAACAGGCAACTTGTGTAGCTCGAATTGTTGGATGCTATGTTATATATGCTAATATTATCTTGTCAATCTTATTTTATTATTTGAATTTTTCTTATTGATTTTTAGATATAAATAAAAGAAAAAATTGAGAATAAATGAAAAATATGCGGAAAACTGTCATCTAATACATGCAAAACTGTTATCTATAATGAAAAAGACAACAAAATAAAAGTCATATATAACGGTTACTAACCGTCATGTATGAAAGTCATAGATAACGGAAGTAAGTGTTATGTATCACAATACAAAACCGTTATCTATGTCTTACAAAGATAACGGTTTAAACCGTTATAAAAAGTATACAAAACTGTTAACTATAATATGGAAAAAAAAATATTATATAATATATAACAGATAAATTCTAATACATAACGGTGGAAAACCGTTATCTTTTTCTTACAAAGATAACAGTTTAAACCGTTATAAAAAGTATAAAAAACTGTTAACTATAATATGAAAAAAAATATATTATAGAATACATAACGGATAAATTATAATACATAGCAGTAGAAAACCGTTATGTATAATCAATATAGATAACGGTTTCATAACCGTGATGTATGTGCGGTTGTATTGTTATCTTTTCCCTTCATAGATAACGGTTTTTAAACCGTTGTGTATGACATATATCATAGATAACACCACTATACACAACGGTTTTTTTGCTCATAGATAACGGAAAAAATCCGTTATCTATGAGCGTTTTTCTAGTAGTGACCCTCTGGACCTAACAGGTATTTATAGGCCAGGATATCGGATACTGAAGAAATCAAGTGAAAATCGACTTTGGGCTTGAAATCCACTAAAACCCGCCCAAACTATAGCAAACACGCGGCCCTGGGCATCAAAGAGACGCGGCCGTGCATCCAAAACTGAAGAAATCGGCGTACCATGCGGCCCTAGCGCGCGGCCGCGTGCGTTTTTCAGTTTCGCGCAATAATTTTGTTTTGGCCCGTTCTCCGATGTCCGATTTTCGAACCGTTTGCGCTCACGAACTTGTATCGAGATTAACTTTAACTTCCATGAAAATCATTTTGCCATATTAAGCTTTCATATTCCTAAAAATTCGTTCAAACAACAAGGAAGTAACAAGTTCTCGACAATAAATCAATATAGTTTCAAGTAAACTATCAAATACACAAAATCCTCACAAATAAACATCAAATATGACACACCAAGAGGCAAAAATGCATGTTTATCAACCCCACAAACTTGAACCACTGTTCGTCCTCGGAAACAATAAAGATGAACCAAGAATGAATCAATGAGATCATGGGGAAAATTGACGACATTATGGCTTCAGATTTGTCAAAAAAATATCAACATACATTTGTATCTCCTATTATCAAGTCACTGCAATCATGAAAAACATCAAAATATGGTCTCCTTGACTTGCAATCCTCACAAATATGATATGAACAATGAAAATCACTCATTCTCGAGTGTATAAGATAAGGGCGTGTATGCACTCAATTCAAGCAAGACATGAAATCAGCCATAAGCTTGTAAATCATCTCACCTCTCCATCACTTAAATGTGTGCTCCTATAACCAAGATAAAAAAGGACCTTAGATTTGGTTGTAACGTAGGCTCTTTGGTAGGGTAGGATAAACTTGGTCAAGTGACTCAATTAATATAAATAATGAATATATAGCATCACAGACCTTATAACTCCTAATGCAGCAACATCATTTACCCATCCAACACCATATTTTTCACAAACTCTTGCTCTCAACCAATCAGTAATTTCATAAGCATTTCACTTTTCTAAATGCATCATGTGTACCTTTTCATCTCATCAATTCTTTTCTTTCTTTTTTCAACAATCATATATTTTTTTTCTTTTTTTTCATTTTAAAAACTTGTAAGGTACGTACTAGGAATTTTCAATCAAGATCAAGGTTCATAATCCACAATTCATACATCTCCAAACGCCAATTACCCCATATCAACAATCTCCAAGTTCCACCCGCGGCTAATCAAAAAATATGGATAACAAGGCTCAAAAGGGCGAACTAGTTACATATATAGTAATAGGACAATAATATATATATATATATATATATATATAAGCTAGCAAAGATGTGACACCCGGGCACGAAGTACGGAGTGATCGTCGGTGCAAAAAAGGCACAGACAAGGAGCGGCTCCAATTAAGGCTTCCAAGCGGAGGGGCGCAGGGCTGAACCGAAACACCCTCGAACGAGAGGGATTCCGAGAATATGTTGTAATGGGACAACATATTCAAGGAGAGCTTAAAGGATTTGATTGGGCTACTCATATCAATAAGATGCATCTTCTTTTCTGGTGCCCACGTGGAAGAAACTCCAAGGTTAAGCGTGCTTGGCTTGGAGCAATTTCAGGATGGGTGATCCCCTCGGAAGTTTCTTGGGGAGCGTGCGAGTAAGGACAAAACACGCTAGAAAAGACTCGTATTGGTCTGTGGGGACAGCCGTCAAGTCTGGAGCCGAGCTGTTACAGGTGGTATCAGAGCCGAACCTCTTCCAGTACGGTGTGGTTCGGGGATGAACCAAGCGGAAGCTGGTGGGCCTGTGACGCCCGGGGATGAAGTACGGAGTGATTGCCGGTGCAAAAAAGACATGGACAAGGAGCGACTCTGATTAAGGCTTCCAAGCGGAGGGGCGCGGGGATGAACCGAAACACACCCGAACGAGAGGGATTTCGAGAATATATTGGAATGTGACAACATATTCAAGGAGAGCTTAAAGGATTTGATTGGGCTACTCATATCAATAAGATGCATCTTCTTTTCTGGTGCCCACGTGGAAGAAACTCCAAGCTTAAGCGTGCTTGGCTTGAAGCAATTTCAGGATGGGTGATCCCCTCGGAAGTTTCTTGGGGAGCGTGCGAGTGAGAACAAAACACGCTAGAAAAGACTCGTATTGGTCTGTGGGGACAGCCGTCAAGTCTGGAGCCGGGCTGTTACAAAAGATGGCCTCGAGGGAGAAATCAAGACAAGTTATAGTGAAATACATGCAAGCTCAAATAAAACACTCAAGAAAAAGAAATAAGATTGTAAAATAATGACAGTCTAGGATAAAAATCTCACAGCTTATTTCATTGGCTACAACACCGTAGAGACCATAATCATCGTTCATCAATCATACTTAGCCTCAACAAAATTAATACAAAATGCATGTATTTTCAAAATTTTAAGCAAAAATCATCTTAGGCAGTCATCACAAAATCTCTATACAACTCAAATCCTCATCTAGGATTCACAACAGATCAACCATCAAGCAAGACTAACAGATTTAACAGCAAAAATAAAGACCTTAATTAAACGGAAAACAACCAACAAAAACATAGGATAAATATCATGAAAACTCCTGAAGTATACCTGCTTTATAAAAAATACCTTCAAACTTTCAAAATGTTCTCTATACCCTCAAATTATCAGGTTTTTATCAATTATATCCTGCATCTATTTTTCGATCACCAAAAACGTGATGTGGCTCGCCGGATGCTATCATGCTACAATATAATTTATATTCTATTTTTTAAAATGCAATGGCAAAAACGACGTCGTTTCGTACCATATCATTTAAAACAATCCACTCTAAAATTTAAAATTCACTCCTATCGTGTTTGAAATTTACGCTAACAACCTAGAATTAGGGATAAACACGACAGAATATCGTACGAAACGAAGTCATTTTTTTCATGTCATTAAAAAAATAGAATATAAATTACAGTGTGGCATCCGGCGAGCCACTTCACGTTTATGTAACCGAAAAATAGATGCGGGATATATTTTATAAAAACCTGATAGTTTGAGGGTTTAGAGAACATTTCAAAAGTTTTAGGGTATTTTTGATAAAGTGGATATAGTTTTTCATGATATTTACCCAAAAATATAAGTGCATCCACAAAGACACATCCCCCCAAACTTATTCACCACAAAAGAGAATAAGTTTGAAAAGGAATTGTGGGGCATGAAACTAATAAACAAAAAAAAATGAACTCACCAGAATTGGGTTGCCTCCCAATAAGCATTATTTTAAACGTCGTTAGCTCGACGGAAAAATAATTTCCTCAAAGAGGTTGGTACAAGCAATGCTGCGACCAACCACGCTCTGCTCCACACTTGCCAGCCATGTCTCTTCCCTGAGATTTCTGCTCAGCTGGGTCCTGCCAAGAAAAATAGTCATCATCAAATATGTTAGGAGCTTCAACTCTTACCTTTCACATATCTTTGGCTTGTTTTAGCACTTCGTCCTCGTGGCTGCGGGCTGGTCTATAGACAGAACGTTTGGCTATCATCATTCACACGAAGCATGAGCTCCCCTTTTTCCACGTCAATTAAGGCTCTTCCCTTTGCCAAGAACGGGGGACCCAAAATCAGCGGGATATTCTTGTCCTCTATGTCCAACACCACAAAATCGGCTGGTAAAATAAAATCCCTCACCTTACAAGCACGTCCTCCACAACTCCATGTGGGTAGGTAACCAACCTATCTACCATCTGCAACACCATAGATGTAGGCTTCATCTCCCCAATGGCCAGTCGCTGAAAAATAGAGAGATGCATAAGATTGATGCTCGCTCCCAAATCATAGAGCGCCCTTCCAAACTGCTGGCCTCCAATAATGCATGATAAGGTGAAACTGCTCGAATCCTTGATCTTCGCATGCAGCTTTCTTTGTAGAATTGCACTACACTCCTCGTTGAGGTTGACAGTCTCGAAATCTCCCAACTTTTTCTTGCGCGAGACAACGTCCCTAAGGAACTTGGCATACTGGGGCATCTCCTGTAAGGCTTCCACCAGTGGTATATTGATGTTCACTTTTTTAAAAATCTCTAATAATTTAGAGAACCACTCTTTCACCCCCTCTTTCCGATGACGTGAATACAAACATGATCATTAATTGGATAGTTAAAAGAAATCAAATTAAAATGAGAAACCATCGATTATCAATTTCCGAAGCTATATATCCCAAATATGCCGGTATATGACGAAACCAAATAAATGAGTAAATATGTACAAAGCAACCAAATAATTTTTTTTTAGTTTGCAACAACTTAAATCACCAACGGCAATAACAGAATAAAAGCATTCGAAACAAATACATATTGATTGGATGTAGTTGAACATAATATATATTAATTGACTATACATATTTTCAATTAATTCACAAACTAATTCATAGATTTAACATATATCACAAACTAATTCATAATACATTCAAATAAGAAAAGACACTATCTTTTCCAATGCAAATCGAATAGATTCAAAACTAATTCATATATCTAAAACGGCAGATTTAATAAGAAATTGAAGCAATCGAATAAAAATAATTTTAATAAACATGATTGCAAGTCTCAAAATCAAATTTAATAAATCTACAATAGTACCTTGCAGGAAAGACACGATTCTTTCCAAGGGCATACCATCAACAATGAATATAGAATAATCTCGGAACAATCATGCTGATAACGTGTTGAAGATGAGAAGAAGAGAGAATGAAAAATAATCTCGGAACAATCATGCTGATAACGTGTTGAACATACAAAGCTAGAGTTAGGGTTTACGGTTAAGTCATTAAATTGAGAAATATATACTATATATATTTACAACACATTAAGAAAATTAAGGAATTGTCAGTAGATTCACCATAATTCTCTCTTTTTATGTAATAGAAGTTTGAATTTGGGCCTTCCCTAGGCCCATATGATGGTAATCCATTATTATGGGTTCAACACTAGAATTGAGGCCTATTACAGAACATAGGCCCAATGGTGCCCAATTCAAATTTAGGCTAATCAGAATAGGCCCATGTAAAGACGCTACCCATTTAATTTTATATATATATATATATATATATATATATATATATATATATATATATATATATTTAACTTAGTAAAACAAATATTTGTGTATTTCTTTGCATACAATGATTCGTGAAATATTTTTGAATACCTAGTCGAATAAAAGTATTTGTATTGGTATTCGAATAATAAAATTAAGAATTTGAATATGAAAAATTTGAACTGAATATAAATCGAACTAAAATTATTTGATTCACGTACATTCATAATGCTAATACATGAAAATAAATAAATAAGAATGTAAAAGAAAAGAAAAAAGAAAAGAAAAAAAAAACTTTTTGTTTGGCTGAGGCTCATTTTGTGTGGATGTCCATATATAGTAACACATAAAAGTAAGTAAATAAGTGTGCTTTAAGAAAAGCACATAATAATGAATTAAATAATAAATGTAATATAGCTATTTAATAATTTATTCACCCATTTTTAATAAAGAGAAAAAGTGTATGAAATAAATATTTGTTTATATTTATTTTAAAAAACAATGAAAAAGTAAAAACACTTCATCTAAGCCGCCGCCAAGACATGTGACCCAAAAAAGAATTAGTGACACGAAATCTTCCTGGTGGCCGATTCACTATGTTTAATAAATTAAAAAATAATAATAAATGAATTTCTAACGAAATTTTTTTTAAAAAAATGCCAATTTATTTTCCACTTCTCACATCTTTGTAATTTTCAAAAATTGCACCGAAGTCCCATTTTTCGGCTTCAGTCGATCCGAGTCATCTCGACAACAATTTCTTTGATTCCTGCTATGAAAGGATACAATAAAGCTCATTAAAAGCTCCAAATATGAAAAATATACATTGATCTATTTGTTTATATTGATTAAAAAAATTAAATAAAATAAAATTAACATAATCACGCGAGATTTATGGCGTGCCAGCTAGACATGTCATGCCCGAATCCCGGACATTAAAATGAAAATTCCAAATACGCTGTAAGTAAATTTTCAATTAAGCTTGTAGCTAGGCTCGTTTGGTTCACGGTATGGGATAAGTTGTCATATGTTTGATTAGAATGTTTTTTTACAGTATATATTAGATTAATATCATATTTGGTAGAATGCATTAAAATATCATATTTGGTAGAATGCAATAAGGTATTAAGATTATATAAAGTTAATTCTAAAAAAAAAAGACTATATAAAGTTAATAATAGTTATATTTAGAATTCTGTATACCACCTCCGTAGGTGGTATACAGAATCCCACAAATCGGTATAATGTTTTCAGGCTTCTAATTTATAATGGGTCGTGTGTTTCGTATTACTTCTAATTTATAATGGGTCGCGTCGTTTTAGTCGTCGTGGTTGTACCAAATGAGCTTAGGATGATAAGTGATGATATTTTCTCAAAAATAACAATAATCCCATAATCAACAATAAACTTACTCGTTAGAATAATGCCTCCTCGTTTTTCTTTGTAACATTCTTATATACCAATAATTCTTGTTATCATCAAAATATCTAACCAATATTCTACTATGTATAGTTGCAAATGAAGAATGAAAAGATGCATGCATGTTAAATCAAAACTCGGTCGCATTAGTAGTCAACTAGAGAAGATTTGGACAAAGATGTAAGTTTTTAATTAGTATTTTGGAGAATATATTTTGTTTGAATGGTGGGGAAATAGGAATTAATGTTACATCATGATCGATCAGTTACAAATGCGATGATATCCATTAATTTCAAAGTGGTCGGTTTTAGCCTACGTTTTTTGTATGATTGGAGTTCTCGAAACACACACGACACCCACATGAAAATTGAAAAAGTAATGAAAAAGAAAAAGGTTAATGAGACCAAATACACGAGGGTAGGCAAAAGGAGCATAGTCCCTAAACATGGACCCAAATGTGCAAGTTGTGGATGAGGTGTTGTTATCTGAGTGGAAAGTGCAGGGAATAATATGGGGGGTGGAACAGTCGAATATTTAAGATAATCTAATTTAATGTGAGCTCCGTGTCAGTGCGACATTAATTTGCCCCATAATTTTATTGATGAGCACAAAAGTTTTACCTTAAATTTTGTCTGCTTTTGGAGTCTTGATTGACTAAATCGGGAAAGGATCTTGCTTTTTGAGCTGGACTTTTCCATCTTTCTTTGCACTTTTGGAGGTCATCAAAGTGTATGTGTATCTTCCCACGTCAATGGAAAGATGAATTTAGTTAAATCGGTCAAATAGTTACAGTAGCATTTAATTGTTCAAAAACACACAAAATATATTCAAATTTCAGCTTTTAACTAAGACTGACAATTTTCGACACGACACGAAAGCACGATACGAAATCGCACGAAATTAATAGGTTAATGTGATAGTGTCAAGGCTTATCAGGTTCGTTTCCTTATCGTGTCGACCTGATAAGGACCTGATAATTTCGTGTTGGGTTCGTGCGGATTTGTGTCGGGTTCGTGTCACCTGATAAAGTTAATATTATTATTTTGATTAAATATTTATTTTAAATTTTTAATTCTTTCTACACTTTAGCCTTTAGGGTTTCGTGTTTCATCAGGTCTTAATCAGATCGTATTGTTATCATATCGCGTCAACACGATTCAAATCATGTTGTTATCGTATTCGTGTCGGATTCGTGTCGTGTTCGGGTTTGAGTGAATCGTATCGAGTTCGTGTTCGTGTCGAGCACTTCCCTAACAGGTCGTGTTCAGGTTTGGCCTTATCAGATCGTGTCGATATCAGGTCGACCCGATAACGATCCGACACGCACGATTTGCCAGCCCTACTTTTAACCAACCTTATTTTCTTGATAAAAATACCTGAATTTTTAATTTTTTAAAATTTAGCCCGAATGATAATTTGAGCCACACTGAAACTCGAAAATTAATTACATGGTTCAAAAGTTAAAATTTTGAATATGCATGTAAAAAATTGATCTTTTCGCTAGAACTAATCTCTTCACGTAACTGGCGTACTGAACAAATTAGTTTGTCAATTATAGCGAAAAGATCAATTGTGAACACTACTCCACCACTAATCCTCTCGTTGAGCCGTGTTGCCGACTTGCTCCCTTTTTGTATCTCCGACGAGTTTCTCTCTCTCTCTCGCCTATATACATGGACGTCCTCTTTTCAAAGAATTCGGTGAACTATGAGTTCCAGGAGTTCCCGATCTACGAGAATTGTGAGATGCAAATGCATATCTAAGAACCTTTGGAACAAAATGGTACAAATTCATAGCATCCATTCCAATATCAGTCGTGTTACTCGAAGGAAAGAAATGTGTCAATGCTCTTATTTGGTCCATCCATTTTGTCCATTCATAGACCCTTCGTACATATGTGTGACACGAATGGTAAGAAATAGAGCATTTTGCAACGTTCAGGGAAGGTGACATGGTTAATTTCTGGGGGTGGTGTAACAATTAATATCGAACATTCCCCATAATACATCTATTTACAATAATTGTATATTTACTTCAGGCATTTAGGGTTATTTTTGGAGATTTGTACTTGTATTTGTTTGTATAATGAAGGAGATGAATAAAATATTGTTTCGAATTTGTGTTATTTAAATTTGGTTGTTTCGTGTTATTTTTTGTTGATTCGTACAATTCATTTCAGCAATTGCCTCGACATTAGTTGTGAAGAATGATATTTAATGGCATGTTTGCATTATTCGTTCAAGGTCCATGGTGCCAAATGTTGGGAACAAATGATACGAATAAGTTACCTTTCATCCATATTTCTTCATATTGATTATTACTTCATCCCAACAATAATTATTTGAATTATTTGGCCTGTGATCCGCGATTCGCACCCAAACTCATCTCGATCCGTCTCATCCATACACTTAGTCTTACCCAAGCTTTTGCCTTTCAAAATAATTTATTTGTAAGAATATGTCATTTCGTACTATTCGTGTCAAGTCTATCGTACTAGCAGTGGGAATGGTGTGCGAATATGCCATTAATTTCGTATCATTCATCATATCCCACAAAAATGGCCCTATACAAAAACTATATAGATTTGCAGTTTGTTCTAATAAATTAACTATAATTTAATTAATATTTTATTCATTTTTCATTATTATTTTGTGAACAAAACAATTATAAAATCATATAACCAAATCAATA
Source organism: Salvia miltiorrhiza (assembly GCF_028751815.1). Lineage (NCBI taxonomy): Eukaryota > Viridiplantae > Streptophyta > Magnoliopsida > Lamiales > Lamiaceae > Salvia > Salvia miltiorrhiza. Next base: position 20,310,841 of record NC_080389.1, read on the forward strand.
CAGAGTCTTACAACTAATACAAAATCTAACTAAATTCATAAACTAAATTATTACTCCATCCGTCCACTAATTCAAGGCATACTTTATTTTTGGTCCGTCCACCAACTCAATGCCTATCTATTTTTAGTAAGTATTTATTCATATTTAAATTGGTGGGTCCCAATAAATAATACACTTTTTATCCACTCAACTAATAAATAATACACTTTGTGAGTCCCTTTCTCCACTCAACCAATAAACAATACATTTTGTGGTCCCTTTCTCCACTCAACTAATAAAAATACACTTTTTCTTAAGGCCGTATTTTGCCTCTTAGGTCTTGAATTAGTGGACGGATGAAGTACTATTTTTCATCATTTCCTTCACTTTCTTTCACTGAATAAAAGCGTCGTGCTACGGCAACGGTGATGAATTGTGATAGGCTGGAGATTGTTGTCTTATTCACATCAATACGTCTTTGGGTGGGCACCGTGAATCTTCACAGTTGGAACAAAATATTTTTTTCATTTCACTCTTTCCTCGCATATGCAGGACAGATCTCGGGGCGGCTGGCACGAATGGAACCATTAACATTATTCGTACCCGTCCTTGCCCCGACAAATCTTGGTACAGACAACATGGATGAGGCTAATGGGCGCATTGGCCCCTTCCATTTTATATGAGTGACACGACAGATCTTGGAACAGATGGTACGAATTCCTACCATTTTGTTCCAAATTTTCTTTGATCTGGATTTGCATCTTATAATCCTCGTACATCTAGAACTCATTGAACTTCTACAACTCCTGAAACTCGTATTTCGCCGAATTCTGGAGGAGATAATGCTGACGGCGGCGATAAGAAAAATCGAAGAGAGAAAAAGAGAAATACTTCAGAGCGATGGAGGTGCGACGGAGAAACTAGGGTTTTAAAGTGAGAGGGATTGCGAAAGTAAGAAAAAGAAAAAAAAATAATACATGTTTTTTTACATATAAGAGAGAAGGGACAGGGTAATTTCGTTCAAAATATTTAATTTTATTTATAGTTTGTTGAACTATGTTTGTTAGATAATTACTATTAATTTTCACTTTTTTAGACAACTATTAATTTTCACTTTTTTATATAGCCAGCGAAAAAATCTGTCTTTTTATAATATTCATTGAATATTGTTATACAATTCGCAAATATATATGTATGTGTCAGCTCAATGCAAATTGAAATGTTGAATATATTTCCGAGTCAAAGTAGTCACTCTGATAATTCGTAACCTTTGAAAAGTATTACTTCAGTGCAATTTAGGTATTAAAAACAAGACCAAGTAAGATTTTTCTTATGTATTGGAGATTGTTATCATTTTCGTATCACTTACATAATAAAAGTCGAATTAAATTAGCTATATATGTCCGGTCTCCCGGAAGCAGGCAAACGGCGGGCCATCGTTTAAATTTATCTTGCTAAAATCAATTATTCGTGCGTGACTGAACTCACCATAGTTTTTAACATTTTGATAATTAATACTCCCTCCGTCCCAATAATAGATTTAATTAGGTATAAATAAATAGAGAATATATTATCAAAAAAAGAAGGGATTATCCAAAAAATGCACGAACTTTGATAAAAGTTGCAATTTTCACCTGAACTTTCAAATTAGCCAAAATATACCTGAACTTATATTTTTTGTTGTAAATTTTTTACCTGAACTTGCAATGATTGAACTCCGTCGAGGTGAAATTTACAACAAAAAATATAAGTTCAGGTATATTTTGGCTAATTTGAAAGTTCAGGTGAAAATTGCAATTTTTATCAGAGTTCGTGTATTTTTTGGCTATAATCCCAAAAAAGAATGAGATACTTATAACGTTCCATTAAGAAAAATGAAATATTACTATTGGAACGGAGGGAGTAATAGTTTTATATAAACATACCTCGATGACGTTTTATTTTTATATTTGTACTTTTATGCTGAGTCACATTGATAGACATTTATATATTCAATCATCCGAATAACAAAATTAAAAATATTTGTACTTTTATGCTGAGTCACATTGATAGACATTTACATATTCAATCATCCCAATAACAAAATTAAAAGAGATGTATGTGTATGCGTCAGTCAGAATTAAATCAAGATTTGAGAATTAAAATTGATTTTTTCAGAAGAAAAAAATAAATCAAGATTTGAGAATTAAAATTGATTTTTTCAGAAGAAAAAAACAACAGAGAATTAATAGTCAAATAGAAATTACTTATTTTTCAAGGAACAAAAATTTAAAGGTTTGATAACTTTCTCATTTATAAATTGGAGATTATATTTCTTTAAATAAATAACTCAAACAGTTTACCAGGCTTCCTTTTTTTTGGAGTAAAACTTGTTATGTATAGGGTAGCTGTTAAAATAACAATAACATATTAATAACGTAGAAACGTATAATTGAATAACAATAATAATAAATACAAGTAGGTATACAGAAAGAACTGAGGTTAGTGTTAGACACTATATCCGCAAGACAAAATTGTCCCGCAATAAGTGCTCTGCGGTTTGACCGAAAATATTTTCAAGATACAACGGTTCAACTAATTCGAGGTGTTGGACAGTAACAGGCTTGATACTTTGACGAATTAACTCGATATGTGGAAATGAATATCACTCCTAAGGCCTCCTATTTATAGGCAGAAGGTGTTTGTTCGTGAAGGCGTGCGAGGTGGTTGAACCCTAAACAGGTGTGTTTGTTTGCGAAAGTGTGTGAGGTGGTTGAACCTGAAAGGGTGCGAGTGGTTAGATTTAAATGGCTATGTCTTTTCACCATACGCCACATGGCGTGCCCTCTACCACCTCACCCTCCTATGCGATTACGAACGAGCCACCAAACTTCATATATTAATTGTTCATTCATTATAACTTAAAAACGAACAATCAAATACATTAAATTTATATGCTCGAAATGTAGATCCAAATCTACAATTAAATCTCAACAAATCCCAACGGATTTATCATAATTAAATATAGTGTAATCACTATTTGATACGTGTATTTTTCCAACAAAACTCATTATAAACACTAGAAAAACATGGGATATTCAAAAGGGATTATGTTGGTCATATATTAAAAGGGTTAATGATTGCTTTTAACCTTTCAAAGATAAAAAATAAAAGCCGTTGACGCCTTGCTCTAGTGGCAAAGTTGAGGAACCCAAAAATTCTCCTTTGTGAAAGCTCTTGGGTTCAATCCCACGGTTGGGTGGTGTTGAGGTCTCGCCTGTATGCAGGTCGCATAATTGATCATATTCAAATACCTCTTGTAATTTAAAAAAAAAAGAATATATATTCATTATAAAAGAAAAATTATAATAATTATTCATTTTAAGTTTAAAAGGACAAAATTGTTCTTAATTAAGTCGCAAATTTTGCTGAAATCCCGATCTTTGCTTGACATGCTCGATCAATACAAGTCAAGCTAAACTTGTTAATTTTTAATAATGATCGATTTTAACATAATAAAAAAATTAATATTAATGCTAAGAAATGTTTAAGATATTATCATCACTTTTAAAATAAGAAAAAAATATAGTACTCCTCCGTCCCATAAGAAAGTATCACATTTTTCATTTTTGTATGTCCCATAAAAAATATCACTTCTATTTTGAGACATGACCTCACTTTTTTCTTTTTAACCACATCCAATCACTACTAGAAAACACGGCTCTAACGATCGATATTTCGGTCGTTATTTCCTCGAAAACGGTTGTTAATCGTGTTAGCGACCGAATTAACGATTGTTTTCGATGGTCGTTGTTTGAATCGTCGTTTCGGGGCCCAACGACCATTTTTCTCGGTTGTTACATTTAACGAACGAAATTTTATTTTTAACAACCGAATTTTCGGTCGTAAAAAAAATTATTATTTCTGAAAAAAAATATTTTTGGTCGTTAAAAATAAATAAAAAATACACTATCCGTCCCAGGCTAATAGGCTCATTTCTTTTCGGCACAGAGATTAAGAAACTCACTTTTTGTTAGTTAAATGGTGTGTGGCCCACCAAAATTTTTCCTTTTAAGAGTACTCTCTTATGAAAAGACTAGTACTCCTTATTGTTACTTAATAAAGCCCTAAATATTTTCATATTAAAACTAAGCCTATTGGAGTGGGACAACCTAAAATGGAAAACGAGCCTATTGGAGTGGGACGGAGGGAGTATTAATTTTTTTTCCAAAAACAATAATTTTATTATTATTATTATTATTATTATTATTATTATTATTATTATTATTATTATTATTATTATATTAATCTATCTTTATATCCCACAAGTATTTTGGTATTAATTTCTAATGTATTTTGAACTTAATTGTATACGATTTGACGGTCACTCATCTTAGTAGTGTTCTAAGTCAAACACAATTAACCTTGGAGTGGATTTTTAAAATGGCCACTTTCATATTGTAAAATTAAAAATTGTCCACTAACATAAAAATATTAAAAAATGGCCAGTGTTACCAAAATACCCTTCACATTAAAAATTAAAAAAATGTCCACTTCATTTTACCCTTTAAACATCACCCCTTTAAAAAATTCCGCAATTCACAACCAAATTTTTTTTGTTGTGAATTCACACTGGTTTTTGGTTGTGAATTTCACAACCAGAATTTTTTGTTTGTGAATTCACAACCAGTCGAATTCACAATCAAAATCTAATTCACAACCAGATTTTTTTTGTTGTGAATTCACAACCAGTCGAATTCACAACCTAAATTTAATTCACAATAAGAATTTTTTGGTTGTGAATTCAAAACCAGTCGAATTCACAACGAAAATTTAATTCACAACCGTAACCCTAAACCCTAAACCCTAAACTCACTCTAAACCATAAACCCTAAATCCTGAACCTTAAACAGTCGAATTCAGAACAAGAATTTTTTTATTGTGAATTCACAAGCCTAAGCCCACTCTAAACCCTAAACCCTAAATCCACTCTAAACCCTAAAACCTAAACCCTAAACCGTAAACCCACTCTAAACCCTAAATCCTAAAACCTAAACCCTAAAACCTAAACCCTAAATCCTAAATTCACTCTAAACCCTAAACCCTAAACCCACTCTAAACCCTAAACCCTACACAGTCGAATTCACAACAAGAATTTTTTAGTTGTGAATTTACAACCAAAATTTAATTCACAGCCAAAAATTTTTGGTTGTGAATTCACAACCAGTCGAATTCACAACCAGTATTTAATTCACAACCAGAATTTTTTGGTTGTGAATTCACAACCAGCCGAATTCACAACTAAAATTTAATTCACAACCACAATTTATTTTGGTTATGAATTCAAGTAGTTGTGAATTTGAGTTTTTAAAGTTTGAATTTATAACTAAACCTAGAATTTATTTTGGTTGTGAATTCAAGAATATTAAGTTGTGAATTCATCAAGCATGGTTGGGAATTCATAGATCTAGTTGTGAATTTAAAAACATTAAGTTGTGAATTCATAGATTTGATTGTGAATTCAAGAACATTATGAATTTATAGAGCTAGTTGTGATTTTTTTTAAAGCTCAAAGTAAAATCAGTATTCCATATTACAAAATATAGGTTTAATGAAGAAAAAAGAAACGAAATTCCCATCTTTATCCCAGCTCGAGGAATTCTGCTACACCGGCTTCCACCAACCCAAACCAAATCTAACCTTAAACGGCGCCGCACTGATCCAAAAATCCGGCATCCTGCAGCTCACAAACGAGACCAGCAGATTGAAAGGCCACGCATTCTACCCATCGCAGATTCAATTCAAAAATTCAACCACCAAAATCATCTCCTCCTTCTCGACGTGATTCGTCTTCTCCATCCACCCGGAGTACCCCAAACTCGGCGGCCACGGCTTCGCCTTCACGGTCGCGCCTAACAACCAGCTCAGTTCATCTCTCCCGAGCTAGTACCTCAGCCTTCTTAACTCACCGACGCCGGCATATGTACAAAACAAGTATGAATACTTCAATTAGATCTATGAATTAGTAATATATCAAAAAATCAATACGTACATTTGTAACACCCCATATTTTTTTTAGATTTATTATATAAGTTAAATTTCTACTCCAGTATTTTCTTTCATAGTTTTTTTTTAGATAATTACATGATAAATATAGATATGCACCATTAATTTTTTTTCATTTAGACTATTATTATTATTATTATTATTATTATTATTATTATTATTATTATTATTATTATTATTATTATTATTATTATTATTATTATTATTATTATTATTATTATTATTATTATTATTATTATTAAGCAGAATTAGAGAAGGAGTGAAATACCTATTAGGGTTATAACTGCATACCCTTAAATCACGTCAATATATATACATTACGTTCGGCACTCCTCTTCTACCACATTCACAAGATTTCAAAAATATTCTTTGCGCTCTCCCAAATTTTCCTAACAAGGTTAGAAGTTGTTTCGCCTGTGAGAGTCTTTCCTCGTCAAATTGAGTTACTTCCGGTGTGGTGCAATTAGGATCTTCTTTCCGGTTTTGATTGAATTTATAAGTTTCGACATTAAGGTGAGGGATTATATGCTTGTGGTTATATTCATGTATGTTTTTATATGCTCTTATTTCATGTTTGATTATACTTGCTCAGCCATGTAGAAATACATGTTCAGAATTTCAGCCATGTAGAAATACATGTTCAGAATATTAGCCATGTTGAAATACATGTTCAGCCATGTAGAAATACATGTTCAGAAATTTAGCCATGTTGAAATACATGTTTAGGGGCTCTCAGTTTGCCCATCAGATTATCAGTATATGTGTATGACAATGTGAATTATTTGCATGTTCAAGCGTATGTGAATATTTGCATGGTTTCTCACTGAGTATATTTTCAATATGCTCACCCCTTATCTTTTCAGTTTTGCAGTTCCAGAGTCGAGGTGGCCATGGAAGTGGAGAATGACTAGGGATAGAGAATTTACATTGAACTTTTTAGTTGAACTTGTTAAGTCTTAGTTTATCGTTTTATTTTTATTATATTTTATGTTCCTACTTTAGTTTTGGCAAATTAATTTTTAAATTAGTTTAAATTTTGATAGTCAAGAAGTTTTATTTTATCTATTAGTTCTTAAAATTTTGGAATGCAAAGTTTATGAAAATTGGGGTGTTACAAGTGGTATTAGAGCGGGTCTACGTTTCTGTAGACTCGTGTTTAAAAGAAAAATAGCTTTCAAAATTTTAAGCTAGCCTAGTCATTCGAAACTCATGCGCTGCATCGACTCCACTTCAAGGTATATGTTCAAATTGTTCAAGTATATGGCAAATATGATGTTTTAGATGACATAATTTATTTATGATGCTTTTATGTTCTAGTACTATTATGTTTAGCTCTATTAGAAATAGTTGTAATTGTAAATTGTTTAGATGACATGTACACGTCAAACCAATACTAGACCCGAAGTTACTTTATACGCACGAATTAGGAAATTGCAAGAAGAACATGAAAGATTAAGCGAGAATTTGCGATTTAAAGAATTTAGGTTTCACTTAGAAATTTAATTTGTTTTTCTTCTTGATTAAGTGAGAACCATGCCGCCCCGTAGAGCCCCTACCGATCAACAAAACGGGATGCAAGAATTTATCGCCGCAATGCAAGGATTCTTTCAACAACAAGCTCAAGGTGCGCAAAACCCACAACGCAATAACACAAGCGTAGTCGTAGAGCAGTTCCGACGTTATAATCCACCAAGATTTGACGGGATGAGCGGACCTCTAGCAATGGAGGAATGGATAAGAGAGCTGGAGATAATATTTGAACATATCGAGTGCACCGATGCCCACAAAGTTTCATGTGTTGTCTTTCAATTATGCGAGGATGCTAGCTATTGGTGGGAGTCCTTTAAGAGATCCATGACTGAGCAAGCACGACAAGGGTTGACATGGAATAGGTTCAAGGAGATTGTGACCAACCAATACTTTCCACGCTCCTACCGCAATCAAAAGGAGGCCGAATTCTTAGATCTCAAACAAGGAGAGCTGTCCATCACCGACTACGAAAGGAAGTTCAACCAACTTTCATGCTATGCCACACGCCTAGTCAACACCAATGACCAAAAGGCGGATAGGTTCTTAAGGGGATTACGACCAGAAATCCGAGGAATATTGGCGGCACAAGGAATTGTGGATTATGCTTTGGCCGTGAGACGAGCGCAAGAAGTGGAGGCGGGTTTGGAAGTGGATAAACTACCACGTAAGGATATGGTTAGGAGTGAAAAGAGGAAATGGGAGGATCCAAATGATGGAAAAAGAGATGTGCAAAATAAGAAGGAGAGAATGGACGACAAACCCAACGAGGCAACGCCACGATCCTATCCACAATGTTCTGAGTGCAACAAGTATCACACCGGAGAATGCTTGTATCGAAAGGGAGTTTGTTATTTTTGCCGCAAACCGGGGCATAAAGCAACATTTTGTCCAGACAAGAGAGGGAGGGAACCCGAAAGGCGAGGAAACGGACGATTATTCTATATGGGACAACAAGACGAGACGAAAAAACCTTAAAAAAAAAGGTACGATAAGTTTTGATAAAATAGAAGTTAATGTGCCTGTAAGATCGCTTATGATAGGGCAAGTTATGATGACACAAGAAGCATGACTAGAATTTCGAGGACGAAATTATTTTTTTGTAGGGAAGGTTGTAACACCCCATATTTTTTTTAGATTTATTATATAAGTTAAATTTCTAGTATTTTCTTTCATAGTTTTTTTTTTAGATAATTACATGATAAATATAGATATGCACCATTAATTTTTTTTCATTTAGACTATTATTATTATTATTATTATTATTATTATTATTATTATTATTATTATTATTATTATTATTATTATTATTATTATTATTATTATTATTATTATTATTATTATTATTATTATTATATTATTATTATTATTATTATTATTATTATTATTATTATTATTATTATTATTATTATTATTATTATTATTATTATTATTATTATTATTATTATTATTATTATTATTATTATTATTATTCTTATTATTATTATTATTATTATTATTATTATTAGAGAAGGAGTGAAATACCTATTAGGGTTATAACTGCATACCCTTAAATCACGTCAATATATATACATTACGTTCGGCACTCCTCTTCTACCACATTCACAAGATTTCAAAAATATTCTTTGCGCTCTCCCAAATTTTCCTAATAAGGTCAGAAGTTGTTTCGCCTGTGAGAGTCTTTCCTCGTCAAATTGAGTTACTTCCGGTGTGGTGCAATTAGGATCTTCTTTCCGGTTTTGATTGAATTTATAAGTTTCGACATTAAGGTGAGGGATTATATGCTTGTGGTTATATTCATGTATGTTTTTATATGCTCTTATTTCATGTTTGATTATACTTGCTCAGCCATGTAGAAATACATGTTCAGAATTTCAGCCATGTAGAAATACATGTTCAGAATATTAGCCATGTTGAAATACATGTTCAGCCATGTAGAAATACATGTTCAGAAATTTAGCCATGTTGAAATACATGTTCAGGGGCTCTCAGTTTGCCCATCAGATTATCAGTATATGTGTATGACAATGTGAATTATTTGCATGTTCAAGCGTATGTGAATATTTGCATGGTTTCTCACTGAGTATATTTTCAATATGCTCACCCCTTATCTTTTCAGTTTTGCAGTTCCAGAGTCGAGGTGGCCATGGAAGTGGAGAATGACTAGGGATAGAGAATTTACATTGAACTTTTTAGTTGAACTTGTTAAGTCTTAGTTTATCGTTTTATTTTTATTATATTTTATGTTCCTACTTTAGTTTTGGCAAATTAATTTTTAAATTAGTTTAAATTTTGATAGTCAAGAAGTTTTATTTTATCTATTAGTTCTTAAAATTTTGGAATGCAAAGTTTATGAAAATTGAGGTGTTACATAGTTGTATTACTTCGATCCCAACCAGTAGCACCGTGAGAACCGAAAGCAGGAGATCAGGCGAGGATTTACCAGATGCTCCGACAGCTCGTGGCCTCTGAATTGGGCGACGGTGAAGGAAACGTCGTCGTCGTTGCAGTCGATGAATCGTCCTCTCCACCATCGCCGCCTATCATCACCGCTACTACCACCACCACCGCACAGCCCCACAGAGATCCGACGAAACCCTAGCTCCGGTGGCTATTATAGCCACGGTGGCTCGCCGCCGCCCCTGAAGAAGTAGCGAGGACAACGCCGCTTCAGATCTAGAGTTTCTGCAGCAAAACCCCCTAGCTCCGCCGCCTCCGGCGTCCCTTCTCTTTCGAAATCCGACAAGGCCCGCCACCTGGGTGCTGACAGAGAGGATCGATCGGCGCGGCGGTAGCGCGAGCAGCGGTAGGCTCGCTCACGGCGATTCCCAGACCGCCTGTTGTTTCCTCCTCGAGAAATCTCGAGAGCAACAATGGTGGTTTCCAGATTAGGCGGGGAGGTTGGCGCGGATGAAGATCTCGTAGGCGGTGGCGCGGAGGTCGACATCGGAGAGTGTGTCGGTGGGGTGCAGCAGGAGTGGCGGAGGAAGAAGAAGCGGCGGCGGCGGCGGTAGTGAGAGAAGCTGTACACATTAAGAGAGAGAGAGAGAGAAATGACGGGCTATTTTTTAATATTTTAAAGGAAGGGGTATTTCTGACTTTTTGTTCAAAAATTGACCAATTTTTAATGTTTTTATTGGGATAATTGCGTGAAAATACACAAAATTTGCCAAAAATTCATATTTGACGCGAAGTTAGAATTTTACATTTTAATACACCAACTTTCGTTGTTGTCCAAATTTGACACGACTTAATTCTTAAAAATTCAAGAAACATGTTCTTTTTGTAAATAATTATACAAAGACCCACTTATGTTATTATTTGGGACATTTAAACCAAAACAGGATATTTCCTTATGATGTTTTCTTTTAATCTTTGATCCGCGCTTAAAATGGTTTTAAAAAAACATTATAAGGAAATATCTTGTTTTGGTTTAAATGTCCCAAACTATAACATAAGTGGGTCTTTGTATAATTATTTACGAAAATGGGTTGTTTTTTGAATTTTTAATAATTAAGTCGTGTCAAATTTGGACAACAACGAAAGTTGGTGTATTAAAATGTAAAATCCTAAATTCGCGTCAAATATGAATTTTTGGCAAAGTTTGTGTATTTAGGTGCAATTTTCCCGTTTTTATTCCATATGCCAAATTTTTATTTTACTATATGGAAGTGGCCATATCTATATATTAACTCTTAACCTTAAAGTTCCATTCGAATAGTCACCAGTTCAAAACACGCGTATTATTGATATAACTAACACTTATTAATTTATTTAAACTTTATTTCAATATACAATATCATTCATTTATAACCTTAGAATATGTCGAGATGATATCTAAGACTTGTGGTGTCGGTGAAAGAGTGACGGCAAATATACCATCGAATTTAAAATAATAAAAAAATTAATATTATCGTTAATTTTGTTTTAAAGAAATAAAATACTAGTATGAAAAATAACAATCGATTTTAAAATATTCTCAATAATTTAAAAATAAGAATAAAATAGAAAATTAATTATAAATAAATAAATAAAAAATTAAAATTTTAAAAAATATATTAACGATCGAATTTTCGATCGTTAAAAAAATAAAAAATATATAAAAAATAAAATTTAAATAAAAATAAAAAATAAAATAAAAAATAATTTGAACGATCGAAAATTCAGTCTTAAAAATATTAAAAATAATAATTTAAAAAATAAAGAAAAAATAATATTAACGACCGAAAATTCGGTCTTTAAAAAAAAATATTTTTAATTAAAAAATTACTGTAATAAAAATTTTAAAAAAATAACTACCGATTCGATCGTTAAAATATAAAAAAATAATAAAATATTGATGTCCGAATTTCCGATAGTTAAAAAAAATAAAATAATAAAAAAGTAACGACCAAAATTTCGATCGTTAAAAAATTAAAAAAAATGAATAAAATCCGATCGTGAAACTCTCGTAAATCGATCGTTAGGCCAGCTAAATTAACGACTGAAAATTCGGTCGTTATGTGAGTGTTTTCTTGTAGTGAATCATTTCTACATAAGCTCACAATCAATTCAACCACAACCATTCATTTTCACTCAACACATTATCTACAAGCTTTTTCTTAAAAGTCCTGTAATCATATATGTGATACTCTACTACGGGACAAATGAAGTATAAAAAATTATAAAAATAAAATAATAAAAATAAAAATAATTTTAAATTAACGACGGATCAACGACATATTTAATACAAATAAAACTAATTTTAGATTAAACTATTATTAACGACAGATAAACAATGGAAATAATAAAAATATTTTTTAATTACAGTTTCGTTTTCTTTGTTAATATTCATCGTTAACTCTGCATTTTTAACTACAGTTTCGTTTCCTTCGTTAATTTTCGTCATCAATTTCGATTTTTTTGTAGTGAAATATATAAAACCCATATATATATTTATTACATTATTCTTAAATAAATAAATCTTGTGTATAATAATTAAATTGATAAATCATATATATATGCATAATATATATCATAGTATTTTTTTTCTTAAAATAAATATAAAATAGAAATCTTTATATATATAAAAGCAAAGTAAATGTAATTTAATTCAATTTGAAGGACATAACTGGAATTGAGAAAATAATTATACTAACAAAAATCTCCTACAAAACTGGCGTTAGTTATACACTTATACTCCTAAAAAAATGTCGAAAATTGTTAACTGACAAATGAGTTCAATATTAGCAAAAACAATCTTAAATGATTTGTGCCGAAACAAAAAATTAAATAATCGCCTATTTCAAAAATAAAATTAAATATAAATATTAAATAATTGATTTTTTTTAATGTGCTGCTAACTGTTTTCCCCGAATAAGCTAACTCATTCAATATTAAATAATCTTTTTACTAAACCATTTGAATATGTTAAATATTTAAATAATCTTTATTACTTGAGTCTAAAATTATGTGTAAATTATTTACATAAAAAAATATTTTAAAAATATGTTATCAGATATTATTATTTTCTTAATTTTAATTTTAATTTTAATTTTCAATATTTGCTTCATCATCAAATAAATGAAAATTAAATTCAAGATTAAATAATTCATTTTTTATTGAATCAAAAGTTATAAGAGATAAATAAAATCTTACATGTTGTAATTAATTTGTTTAAAATTAGTGTTGCTTTCTAAATATGACAATTTCTTTATTTTTTATTAATGTATTTATTTTTTTTGTATCCATACAATTATCTTTGATAGGTATTATTATTAAATTAAAATTTTATTAAAAGAAGGAAAACAAAAAACCCTTGAGAGCACAGAGAGAAAACTAAGGGCCGAGCCTCGTTAAAACCTTTCTAAGGCAAACCCGCAAGGGAAAATCCTTATAAGGGAAAAAGAGTACTCGTAATAGAAATAAAAAAGTGCCAGGAAGCGGAGGTGAGACGACTTCAAAGGTTCCGGCCTAACCATCACCCCTAAGCCGCTCGGCTTCCCAACACAGACAAACAGAACAAACACATCGTAGAAAAATAAAAAATCAACTAAAGAAACTGCCCCGCACCAGAGACACCCACATGCACAAGCCAAACGTCTCCAGGAAATAGGAGATAAAACTCCGGGATTCGGCAAATCGACGACGGAAACCACTGAATCCTAATAGAAAACCGACCCCGAGGAGCGGGATCGGAAACCAACGGAGTCCGACCAGCAGCGCCCCCGAGCCGAGCTCACCCAGACCCGGAAAGGCCCTACTGACACTCCAATCCTCACCACAGACCCCCGCCAGCCAACAACCAACCTCCGCCTCATCATCTGCGCAACCAGCAGCGCGGAAGCGGACTGAACATCAAGATCTCCCAGCCTAGACCAAGCGCCAACCAACTGTTCGGTAAAAAGCCGCCCTAAAATACCACCAAAAAGGCTAAGAAACAACCCCTTATCAGCGTAAGTAAGCGCATCCGGGAAAAAGGAGATAAAACTCCGGGACTCAGCATATCGACGACGGAAACAACTGAGTCCCAAGAAGAAACTGACCCCGAGGAACAGGGCCCAAAACCAACGGAGTCCGACCAGCAGCGCCCCCGAGCCGAGCTCACCCAGACCCGAAAAGACTCTACTGACACTCCAACCCTCACGACGCCAGATCACCGCCAGCCAGCAACTGACCTCCGCCTCATCATCCACACAACAGCCAAACGCAGGGACAAACTGAACACCAGAGGCACTCCGCCTAAACCGAGTGCAAGCCAAGTGTTCGAAAAAAAGCCAAACCCAAGAAAACCACCACAACCGCACACCAACCAGTCCAAAAAGAAACCGATCAAAACAACCCCCCATCAGCAAGAATTATCGTTTCAGGCGCAGATGGCTATGCGAAGCCATATCAAGACGAACCGCAGCCTTAATCTCCTCAATCTCATGCGGCCACCACCCTTCTAAACGTTGTTGGTTGGCCATAATATCCGCCACTTTGTTGCCCTCTCTAAAGATGTGAGTAACCTGCAGCGAGAAACCTTCTAACATCTTTAAAGTCTTGTTCCAAACTGCCTTAAATCTCCAAGGCACCGCCAAGGATCGAGAGTTTAAAAGAGAGACCACGTAAGTGGAATCTGCTTCAATCCAAAGCTTGTTCCACCCGTGACTGTTAGCAATTTGAATAGCCGAGATAACAGCCATAAGCTCGGCTTCAAAAGCATAGCCCGAACCACCTTTGAAGTGAAAACAACCACGCACCACATTCCAATTATCGCGAAACACCCCGCCTGCTGCAATAGTGCCCGGTGCTCCCATTGTCGAGCCATCCGTATTCACTTTGATCCATGGTGCCACCGGCGGCCACCAATGGACCTCCACAAACTCCGGTGGAGTAGCATTCCTGGAAGTAACACCCACGGCACGGAGAATAAGGTATTCCGACCAGGAATTCCACATATAGCCTAATTTGGGAAAGTTAGCATCAATATCTTTGAAGGCGACTTTCACGTAGTGAATGACACGACGGCCCTCAAACTTTTGATTATCAAAGATGCAATTGTTCCGCTGCGTCCATATAGCCCAGATGACCGTGATGATACCTGCTTTCCATAAATTACCGGCGAGGGGGCTAAGTTTATACCGCCAAGCTTCCACCAGAAAACTATGAATATCATGCGCATGCAAACCTTGTGGGAAGTTGAACCAGCCAAGAAACGTAATCCAAATCTCCTTCACCTGCTCACAATTCCAGAAAAGATGATCCTGAGTCTCGCTCTCATTAAAACAGAGTAAGCAGGTGTTAGGCGTGATCATGCCATGGCGGATGAGGCGATCGTAAGTCGGCATACGATTATGAAGAAGCCGCCAGCAGATCAAGGATCTGCGAATCGAAATAAAAGGCTCCCAAAGCCAAGTTCCCCAAGACACCTTCGAAAGGTGATGACAATGCTTATTAAAGGCAAGCGCAGCAGTCACATTCCTGTGTAACGAAGGCTTCCAGAACCGCACGTCTCCCTCGTTGCCAAGAGGAGTGAGTAAAATGTCACACACAATTTCTGGAAAAGCATTAACAAAGGCCTGGGTAAAATGCCAGACACCATCATAGAAATAATCTGCCACAGATTGAGTAAGGAACTGAGTCATGAAGTGAGGAATATCGCATTTAGTCATAAGATTGTACCCCAACCAGTCGTCATACCAGAACGAGGTGGAAACCCCATCCCCAATATGCGAATACGAATCAGCCACCAGACCATCAATATCCTCACGTAAGCTCATCCAGATAGTAGAAGCGGCCACCAAAGGTTTACGACGCCCAAAACAATCCAAATATCTTTCACGAATTAGATCATATCCAAAATCACGGCCACAAACCACCTTCCATGCCATTTTCATGAGGTAGCTTTTATTCATGAGCTCGAACGATCTGACACCGAGGCCGCCCTCCTCCTTAATCGAGCAAACCCTATTCCAGCTAACAGAACAAGACGGCACCTGCTTAATGTTGCCAGTCCAAAGAAAGTTCCGATAGCACGCATCAAGCTCTTTGATAAGCGCAGTCGGCCGTCTATACACCATCATTGCGTGCGTCAGGGAGCTTTGGATAACAGACCGAATCAGGCAAAGCCTCCCAGCCATAGACAAGTGTAAGCCCTTCCATCTCGCAAACTTGTTGATCACACGATCTTGGATCGGGCGGAGATAAGAGGCTCTCACTCTGCCCTTAAAGATGGGAACTCCAAGATAATTGATCGGAAAATTCCCCTGAAGAAATCTCAAAAAATTCCTTATAGCCCTGCAAGTCTGAAGAGGAACTTTATTAGTAAAGAAAATTTGCGACTTATCCTGGCTCACAATCTGATCGGAGATTTGGCCATAATAATCCAAAATCTTCTGAATAGTACGAGCGTTATTGACTGTGGCATGACAGAAAACCAGAACATCATCCGCATATAAGAGGTGAGTGGGAAAATTAGTTCCCCGTCTCATTTGCATCGGAGTCAGCGTTCCCGCACTCACACAATTCGTGAAAAGCCTACCAAGTACCTCCTCGGCGATGCCAAAGAGGATAGGAGAAAGAGGATCTCCCTGTCGAACGCCCCTGGAGCACGCAAAATACCCTTTGAGCTAACCATTATAAAGAATGGAAATCCTCGCCGAGTGAAGAATAATCTCAATCCAACGAATGAACTTGGGATCATAACCAGCAACCCGCAGCACGTTAAGCAGGAAATCCCAGTTAAGAGTATCAAAAGCTTTTTTAATGTCAATCTTGCAAGCCATGTTTTGACCACGACTAGTGCGATGCAGTTCACACCTTCCGAGCCCATCAGAATACAATCGTGAATGGAGCGGCCGCTAATAAAGCCAAACTGATGACGGGAAACATAAACAGCAGCCACCGTGCTTAATCTAGAAGCCAACACTTTGGCAATAATCTTGTAGAGAAAGTTAGACAACACGATCGGTCTAAGGTCCGAGACAGAATTGACGACCTCTTTTTTAGGAATTAACACCAAAGTATTAGAATTGCAACCTTGAGGGAGATAAGAATTTCGGAAAAAGGCTTAAACTGCACACCAGATATCCACTTTGATAATCGACCAACAATGCTGGAAAAACTTACCCGAGAAGCCATCCGGACCCGGTGAACTGTTAAGCTCCATCTGGAAAACCGCAGCAGAAATTTCCTCTTCATCCGGCACACGAATGAGTAAATTATTATGCTGATCATCGACCATATCCTCAATGATAGCCTCGACCGCCGTGATATCAGTGTTCGTATGGCTGTTGGTCGAGAACAAAGAAGAGAAGAAATCCACAATATGATCCCCAATAGCCTTCTGATCATAATTCATATCTCCATTGATCTCCATATGGGAGACGATGTGAGGTTTCCGACGAAACCTTAACATAGCATGAAACAACTTCGAATTCCTATCACCGTCTTGAAGCCAAGAAACACGACTCTTTTGTTGTAAGAGCGAACTCTGCCTCGAAAGCACGACGTTGATCTTAGCTTGAGCTTCCACTTCTTTATCAAAGAGATCCTCCGTATAACCATCCCTAGCAATCTGATCTTGAATCTCCAAAAGATCTTGTTGAATATTCATGATGCAAGAATCGACATTTCCAAAAATAGTCCTATTCCACGAGCGCAGAACCTACCGGAGACGCTTAAGTTTATACATTACTTTGTAGATAGGACAACGAATATCCGTAGCCATCTGCCAAGAACCTTCAACCGTATAAAGGAACTCCGGATGTAACGTCCACATAGTAAGAAACTTGAAGAAGTGATGACGAGGAGGCGTGTCCAACATGCAATGAAGCACAAGCGGGGAATGATCCGAAGTAATACGCGGGAGAGCTTGAGCATAGACCGAACTCCAGAGACCAGCAAAATAATCAGCATAAAGAGCTCTATCCAAACGAGACTCCACATGTGTAGGCATGAATCGACGTCCGGACCACGTGTAATGTAATCCAACCGTAGGCGCTTCAATGAAGCCCGTGGCCTCAATAAAATCACAGAACTCCGCACAAGCAGTAGAGTTAGGCATACAGTCACTACTTCTTTCATGGGCGCCTTTTACAGCATTGAAATCACCAATAAAGACCACATTGCCATCAATATGATTAAGAAGATCAAGCCAAAGGCTTCGACGACCAGCATGCGTATTGGCCCCATGCACCACCGCGATTTTAAAATTCCACGTCGACCAGCTGCAATTCATGATAACAACCTGTTCCGAGGAAAAAATCACGTCATGACTCACAGAGGGATGACAAAAAACCCAAATGTTCGAGCTCATATTGCCTCTAGAATTTTGAAAACAAGGCATAAGATTCAGAGAGCGCCAAAATCTAGAATACGTCTTCTTGAAATCCGTCTTCGGTTCAATAATCCCAACAATGACAGGAGAGAAGGAATGACAATGCTCCTTTAAAACTCGTTTGGTTTCGTCCGTGAGACCCCGGACGTTCCATACGAGAACATTCATTAAAAAGAATGAGAATTCGTGGCCGGGTTTTCACCCGATTCCACTTCTGCTTCCCAGCTCTTAGCCGCAACGTTATTCAGAGCTCTATCACTCGTCGATCCCCCAGACGTAATAATGAAATCTCTAGGTTTGTCACCTGCTTCCCAAGCTTTGTAAAGTTTATTTTTGATAAAGTCTTCGGCCTGATGATTAGGTTGTTGATCCACCGCCTTCCGAAGGCGACTCTTTATACTATCTTCCCCACGAATCAACTGTTTCTTGGCAGCGGCATCTTTCGGTGGTCTCCCCCTTTTTTTAACCTGAGCCTCAACCTCATTATTCCTGAAGGTATCCACGATTCGCTGAGCTTTAATGGCACTATCCATCATCTTTTCCTGCTTGTCACAATTGAAGTCCCGAGTTCCCTCCAAGTTGGCGGTCTGTTGTGTTGTTGCTTCTACCAGCTTCGTACCACCATCTGCTATCCCATCAAACTCCTCTCCCGAGTCACTGTCCTCCACATCATTGGTGTCGTGCTGTGCATAAAAATCTTGCTCTTGAGTGTTCTGATGTTTCTCTTCAAGAACAGGAACAGTGATCGCCTGTAAAATATCCGGCCCCGAAAGCGATCTTCCTCCCTCCACATCATCAGTTCCAACATCCCGATCAGATGAAGCCAAAGCCTGACCAGGGCACTTCGTCCCCCGCGTTGGCTGAGTATGCTCTTCTTCAACAGAAACTTGGTCCAAAACTCCAAACTGATTATCAGTAATAATTGGCGACGTATGAGCATGGGCAATCCTATTTTGGTCGCGAGGTCTCCAGTTTGGCGCTCTATCTTCCTTATTAGTTCCCTTAGAAATTATCTCCTTATCTTTATCCAAAGATATATCTATAGCTTTCCCTTTCCTGCTGTCATCTTTGGCCTTGTTTTTAATTCTGTTGCATTTGTCAATTGAGTGTCCCATAATCTTACATTTAGAACAAAAGGCCGGGAGTTGTTCGAATTCGAATTCGACGTGAAAGGAACGCTCATCCCCGTCAACCAACAATGCCTCCGAGAGAGGACGAGAGAGGTACATCTCCAACAGAATGCGAGCATAATGCCCAGCAGCCCCACGAGCAGAGGCACCATCAACTTTGATGGGCGATCCCAGCACTCTTCCAATACCCGTAATGACATCCAGAGTCCAAAACTCTAAGGGTAAATAGTAAATGCGCATCCACACTTCACAAAGTGACAAAATTTCCTTGTAAGGGTCGAAGTATCGCACCCATTGACGTAACCGCATAGTTCCGAAAGGTAACTCCCAAGAAGTGTTTTTCTGAACTAGCACCTTGTCTTCTGCCGTATTGAATTTAATCGTGTAGAAGCTCTTTCCCATGGGGATGATTTGCCAATCATTAGCAGTCTTCCAAACCGTCTGAAGATCACGTTTAAGGTCCTTGAGAAGGCGAGGCTTCTCTCCTTTCCGAACAAGAAGGCGACCGATTAAAGCATGTTCAAATTGATTTATCTTAGGCAGCAGATGCTCTTTAGGAACCCTAAGGGTGGGTATTTCAACAGAGACATCCGGTTGAAGCGAAGTGAAACGATGAACAAGCACATCCGGCGTACGTTCAATTTGTCGGGATCTCATAAGCGAAGCGTAAGAAGAAGTGTTCGGCCGGTGAGACTCCGTCGCCGAGGCCTTCTTATTAGTGTCTTCCTCACGAGAATCCGAAACCCTAGTAAAGGAAGGTGTGAGTTTAGCGTCATGGGTAATCCCATGATTTCTCACAGGGATTGAATTCGGTTCCTCAACCGCACCCTTTGAAGATTCAACATCGATTATGTCTTTCTCAGAATGAACTCCATGAAGACGTTCAGGCGAGAAATTGTTTGAGACTTGCGGCAGGTTTAGCCCCGCCTTGTCAAACAGAAGAGGTTGTTGGCTGACTGGCATCGAAGTCGTCAGCGGTTGTTGGTTGATCGGCGGCGTTCCGGCGATTTGCATGGAGGCGGCGCAACTAGGGTTTAGTTGCGAGAGGTTTCATCAGTTCGACTCTTTTTTTTTTTTTTTTTATCTTTGATAGGTATTAAATTAAGTTCAGATATCTTTACGTGTTTATTAATATTTCAAAAATATGTGGTGAGATATGGTTTGTCAAGAACCAATATGCTTTAAAAAAAAAAAACACCCGATGGGTGAGGGGTTAGGCAGACCATCAGCCTGTAAATAAAGCATCAACCAATATCTCATATATGACGTTGTCCAAAAGTGACAACGCCCAACATAAATCACATGGAAACACAAAAATCAGACCAAGGACCAACTAACACAAGGACCAATATGCTTAATAGCAACCATTTTCATCCCTTATATATAGCAACCATTTTTATCCCTTAAATTATGAAGATCTTTGGTGAAATTATAGCTTTGCAGAATGAATTTTTGGTCCAGAATTTAAATTTCATAGGTTGATTTTTTTTAATTCATCATTTTTCATACCAAATTCATAACGTTACATAACAAACTTATACACAACTTAATTTTATGCGATAAATATGATTTCATTTGTATAATTATAGAAACTCCCTATATAGGTGATACAATATCTGTATATGAACACATGTTATATTTTTGTATAAATTATAATGGTTATATTAAAATATTATATCACTTTGCAAAAAATAATTTTTGTATCAAATTTTAATTTTATTAGTTTATATTAATATTATAAAACATATATATGTATATTTTATGCGAGTCTAAGTTCACATTCACCGCGCATAGCGCGTGAGATACACTAGTGTTATAGCTGAAATAGAAGTTTTATTAAAAAGAAAAGAAAAAAAAAAAAAAAGAGACCAGAGACATAAGGAACAAGCAAAAGCACCCGCAAGAAACCCCGGGTAACCAAAAAAGAAACCAAGACTAAGAGAACATTTTAAGAGGGTCGTCCTCGTCTAAAACATCGTCATCTTCATCGTCCAACATATCTCCCCATTTTTTCTTCATTTTTGAAGAGGCCACAACCGACATAGCATGGGCTGCATCGGTAGAGTTAGAGGAGTTGATCACAAAGTTTTGCAGAATCTGTCCTCTAGACTGAGCATACTTCACTTTATTCAGGAACTCCACAGGAGAAGAAGTGTCAAGACCTGGGCCCTGCATATCATCACGGCGTGCTGAGTTTTGGAAATTCGAGGACATGCCATTGATTATGATACGACGGAGCCTGTGCTTGATAGAAGAATCAGAAACTCTCCCCTTCTTGTTGATAGCCCCTTTCGGACGCCCTCGTCTACGAGAAATGGGTCCTGTCGTCCCAGTCAAAGTTAGCACATCGTTGTTGTCAGTCATAACAGCAAGCGGCTGAACAAGCAGAGGTGCAGTAGTCCTCTCGTGTTCCTGCTCCACTACCTCAATTTGGCTCTTTTCGTCATCTGACCCAAGCTGTTCCAAATCCTTTCTATCCTGATTGTCCTGATAGATGCAAGCATCTGAAGCTCGGCCTCCATCAGAAGGCGGCTTGTCCATGTTATCATCACAAACAAGTCTCTGTTCATCTTGCAACTCTAGAGAAACCAACACAGCAAAGGGATTGGATGAGGTAGGAGAGTCTGAAGAAGAGTTCAGTTCCTGTCCAACCTCAGCAAAAGCGGCTTCCTTTCCAGCCCTTGCTGGAGATTCTTGATTTCCGGTGTAGGGACGAGGATGAACCCTGTGGTCATCTACCTTGGACTGACCACGTTCCCGGCCCTGATGTTCCGTAAAGCCCTCCTCGGTCGTGGTCGTTTTCCTCCTTCTGCATTCGTTAGAAATATGTCCCACAACCTTGCAAACGAAGCAGTAATAAGGCAAATTCTCATATCCAAACTTGACAGTAAAATCAATGTCGCCACACTTAATATCTAAAGCCTCAGGAAGATCAGCCGAAACATCTAACTCAACAAGAATTCTAGCAAAGTGACCCACATGAGCCTGTGCAGATTGACCATCAATCAAGATAGGCATACCCACTTCTCGTGCGACCCCGGAAAGAACCTCTGGGTGCCAATATTCATGTGGCAAGTTAAAGATTCTAATCCATACGTGAACAAGGGTAGAATGCGCTTTGTAGGGATCAAAATTCGGCACCCAAGCCTGGAGATGAAGTATACCTGAGCGTAGACGCCAAGTCGTTTTAGCGAAAGCCGCTGCCCTATCCTCGTCGGTGGTGAAATTAAAAGTGAAGTAACCTTTTCCGAGAGGATGAATCGACCAACCAGCAGACGGTTTCCAAAGCTGCTGAAGTTCCTGCCAAAGATCCGCTGCAAACCGAGGTGACTCACCTTTGCGGAGGATCAGCCGGCCGTGAACCGCATGGGCGAAACGCCGGACTTGTCGTTGGTGGAAAGAAGGCTCTAAAACAAGGCAACGTTTGAGATCCACCAACTCAGGCCGGAGGATTGTAAAGTCATGAGCGGGGACGTCCCTAGGCTTGGAAACTTGCTCGGTCGGACTGCCATCCCTAGCTTTCAGTTTATCTGCAAAAGAGGCCTTCGGCTGAGGAGGAGGCGACACCTTCGTAGCAGACGATGGACTGACCACATTCGAATGGGCAGTCCCGATCGAGCGAGGCGGGATCAGGCCCTTAGGACCATCGGCCTGAGTAGAGACGCCGACAGTATGGGCAGTCATCACCGCAGCGATTTCCGGGAATGAAACATCAGCAGTAACTCTAGCAGCCTCCGCCGAACTATCTGTGACCGTGATGCTCGGAGGCATCGTGATCCCAGACTCGGGGAAGAGAAGCACCGTCATTACTGTCGTAGAGTTCATTGTCGTCTGATCAGCAGTGGTGAAATCCCTAGTAGAACTGTGTAGTGTCGATGATGATCGACTGACAGGAGCAAAGTTATTAGACACTATGGGGTAATTTGGGAGGGGAGGCTGGAGCGATGCCATTTCTCACAAACGGAGGCAATCTGTGACGACGTCGCCGCAGCTTTGAGCCGCGAACGGCGAGGCCGCGCGACGTCGATGGCGTCGCTGCTCTCAAGCGGCGGCGAGGTTGCTCCGAGCGCCGGGCTGACGGGCACAGCAGCAGCGAACGGAGACGGCCGGTGTGCAGCGAGCAACGCCGGGCTGGTGGCAACGAAGTCAACGCCGGGCTGGTGGCGCGGCGAAGTCGCTGCTGCCCGGCGATGAGGCGGGAGCACCGCTGCTGGACGACTGCTGCTGGATCGGCGTTTCTCGAGCTCCGGACTTGAGGCGCTGCAGGAAAAGTCGTCGATGAACAGTATAATGTTCGACTGCTGCTTGATCTCTCCGCCACGCCGAGCTCCGACTGGAGGCGCTGCTGGATCGGCGATGAGGCGGATCGGGCGGATCGGCGATGGGCGAAACGCCGAGCTCCGGACTCCGGAGTTAACGGCGTTGGGGTTTTCAACTCCGCATGGTACAGTAGAGCATCTGTTGGTCACGCCTTCATTCCGAAAGGCTGGTTTTCAAAATCACCATACACTAGTGTTATAGAGAAACTAAATGTTGCATGTACAGCCAAATTATTTTACAATTGGCCTATTATGTTCTTGTGTTTCATGTTAATTAAACTTGACTTTTGCCAGTATTTATTAATTAACTCTCATTCCTAATTATTAATAAAATTTACTTTTATTTGTTACAATTAAAGAAAAAAACTGTGTATAGATTCAATGAAACCATTAAAGAATAACGAGGTGCCCATGTCAAAGGTTAGAAAATATTGGTCCATAAACGGTAGAAAGCATAAATGCAAACAGATAATGCAACACACCTGTTCACATTCTCACCCTATATATATATACACATACCAAAGCTCCATCTCTCACTTCCACGCACTCACACACACACAGAGATAACAGATAAAATGCTACTCTTTTCGAAATCCAAGTCAAGAACAGTCCATCACTACCACGATG
Organism: Salvia miltiorrhiza; assembly: GCF_028751815.1. Taxonomy (NCBI): domain Eukaryota; kingdom Viridiplantae; phylum Streptophyta; class Magnoliopsida; order Lamiales; family Lamiaceae; genus Salvia; species Salvia miltiorrhiza. The sequence continues at coordinate 20,335,269 of NC_080389.1, forward strand.
AGAGAGAAAAAGACAGCACAGGAGACGGCGGTGATGAAGCAGCATCCACTTCTCTAACAGTTTGGACAAAATCCCTCGTTTTCAGCTGCACCGGCTTCACCGTCATCGCCTCCGACGGCGCTTTGGCCTATCGGGTCGACAACTACACCGGTCGACCCGGTCAAACCGTCCTCATGGACGGTTCGGGCAATCCCATTTTCACCATCCGCCGTCGCAAGGTATATATATGTTAATTGCCTTTATTTTCGAGGATTAACCTAAGAGCTGAGCGTTACTTTTTATAATTGAAAAGTATTTTTGTTCTCATTTTTATCTAAGTCTTTGATATATTTAAAGTTTTGATCAGTTGTAGTAAATAATGGATTAGCCTGGCCGCGGATCTAAGGGGTGCTCAATTTAGATACTTATATATATATAGTGTTTTTCTATTTTTTTAACTAAGATGAACTTTGGATATCCCAAGCTCATTCGAGCTCGTTTTACTTGATTCACATCTCATTTTAAGGGTAAGATCAGAGAAATTATAATAATATAATGATAAAAATACCCTCCATGTATCTTATCAATAAAGTGCAATTAATCTCTAATTCTCCTAGTAGTAATTAACTTTGTTTTGAATTTGATAATCTGCAGAAGCTAGGGCTATTGGACTACTGGCTTGTCTACGAAGGTGAGGTCTGCAAATACAGCAACAAAGAGAAGATTAAACCTGTGTTTTGTGTGAGGAAAAACATAAGTTTGAGGCAGACAAAAGTGGATGATGTGGTAGCGTATGTTTACTGTGGGATGTCGGAAAAGAGATGCATGTATGTGATTAAAGGCTCCTTCACGCATCGATCGTGCAAGATTTTGGATGAATCGGCGAGGGTGGTTGCAGATATTAAGAAGAAAGAAGCCATGCCAGAAGGTGCTTCTTTTGGTTTAGAGGTCTTTCATTTAATCATTAAGCCCGGTTTCCACTGCAGATTTGCGATGGCTATTGTGTTATTACTTGATCAGATGTACTCTTAAATTAATATATACGGCTTAATTATGTACAAATCTATCGTGCTTGTGTAGTGTTTGAGTTTCCTCTTTCTTCTTCTCCTTCAGAAAGACAAGCAAACCGCATTTAGAATATGATCAGATGTGATAGGCTCATGTCTATATGGGCATATACTTTTACTATCCATAAAATGCGTGATTGATTTTCTATCTTTGATTTGATGGAACCATATAAATTATGAAGTACTTTAAGATATTTAAAATTTTAATCCATCTTAATACAAAGTAGATTAAGCTAATTTTTAAAAGTAAATGCCTCATAATGGATGCGGTGGTGTGGTTTAAATTTGAAATATTTGGCTTTAACGAATATATATCTACACTAACATTAAACAATCCCAAGAGAACTTGAATTTATCTTTTTTTTTTGATAAATTACATAAGTAAATAAGAAATTTTAAAGACCGAGCCACGGAGAACTCAGGTCTTGAGCATTAACCTTCTACCAAGTTTTGAACTCTCGGGTATTAACCATCCGTTAGGCCACTTAAATTTATCTTTTTTGACAAGAGTGTGTGATTAGTAATGATTAGAGTAGAAAAATAAGATTGAACTATATAATACCATCCTTAATTGCAGATTCACGTTGTAAGCAAGCCTAACTCCTGCACATGATTTGCACTAATACATGACTATTTTCATCATCTGCTGAAGAAATTAGGTGCTTAATTATAGCTCAATAATTAATGGTGACATTGAACAATTGTAGGTGGTCTTGTTATGGCTGAATTCACTTGATTATTAGTGGGGCCGTCGCCGACCCTCGGTGGTTTTGTCGTGTTAACGTCAACATAGAATCAGTATGCCCATTAATGTTGGCACACGTTACACATGTTAAAGAGCGTGAGCTTCTTGGAAGCATCATCGATTTTTGCACGAGTATGAGATGCAATTTTGATTTAGGTGCATCAAACATTTTGTCGGATTGGCCAAGATATCTTGGTAGGTGGGTTCAGCCACTTAACCATTGGAAGAAGATTTGCCGCTGAGGAATGCCTAGCCATGCCACATGACCTGTTTATTGGCACGTTGGACGAATACTCTCTTCATCTATGAAAGAATTTTTTAAGATAAAGTGATGAATTTTAAAATATTATTATTGAATATATTGAGAATGAAAAAAACATTATTGAATGTATAAAAATAATAAAAATATGTTATAATTAATATTGAGAGTGATGAAAATGTGAAAAGTAAGGGTAAATGAAGTATTATAAGTGGTGGGGTATAGTCCAAAAACATGTCGATCGGAAGTTTTCTTGTAAACGTCCAAAAAAAATAGAAAGTTCTTTCATGGACGAAGAGATTATTATTTATGACAGATATTCTTTTTTAGGTTATCACATGTAACATGATATGTTTCTCTTTTGAACCATAATTAAAAAACATAATTAAAGTTCTTAATTACGCTCTTATCACAGATCCTAATTCTCACACATACACCTCTCTCTCACTCTCTTACATTTTCTTCGTCGCCTTCCCCATCTCCTCTTCTTCGCCGTCTTCCCTTTCATCGTAGTGAAGGAACCATATTTTGACATATGATTCACGTGCCCGTGATCCATTTCGGATATCAAACGAATACATACAAAAACCATGTGCCTATAGCAAGAGGATAGAATCTTACTTGCAAATCCGAATAATGATCGACTCCAGTGTTGATCTTCCAACTTGTTTCCACGGCAAAACTTGACGTTGGGTGGCAATGATCTTCAAGTCCTCTCATTTTCCTAGGGAAACGCGCCGCCTCACTTCTCTGTGCTCTCACAGATTTCTCTCTATTTTATCTCACGTAATGTCACAAGTAATTAGAATTAGGGTCGTACCTATTATTTATACTGGGTATTAAAACCCTAAATAATAAGCCCATCATCTAATTAAACTAAAACAAAGCCCAAAGGCTTAAGTGAGAAATAGATGGACAGACGCCCCAGCCCCCATATGGAGTGAAGCCTTTATTGGGCCAAGCGGGGATCTACTAGCTTGAATAAAGTTTGGCCTCCCAGTGCTCGATTTTCCTATTCAGCCCAGAATAAAATCGAGACACAAGTATTAATTTATTCCATTAGAAAATTAATACTGAATTATCTCTTTATTCTTTAGGTGAGTCGGGGCTAGTATTAGACTTAATTAATCCCCGTGTTTAAGATATCCAATATCCATTAATTAATTAATTCCTCTTACGATCAATTAATTAATTAATTAGTCGTTTAATTATAAACGACATCTCGAGTGCTACCACTTAAACTTATTATCGTATCGGAACTAATTCCATCTGCAGGGTTTAATACGATAAACTTATTAAGTTCCTCGAGAGGATATTATCATCCTGTTATTAGCAGGACACGGATCCTTATTGCAATATAATCGCATGTCAAATAATAATTGCTATCACCCAAAGTATCGAGTATATTGAGCTTCAAGAGAACTCTCACCCATGATAAATCAAAGCAATAGTCAATATATTATTTACACCGATTAATCCAACTAAGGTTAAGATTATTTAAGTCGCCGAGATCTTGATTCATAATTAGTCAGAATATAAGAATTCATCTCACTGTGATCCTGTTCAATACACGAAGGTACTAGCATAAATAAATAGCCAAGATAAACTATTTATCCATTTATGCTACAATCTAAACCAGCAACTCGTCCATAGTTGCCTCGATTGTGAACTCAATTTATATCTCAACTTTTTCCAATTATATGATCTTCTGTGATCTACAACACACCATATAATCTATAGTATGAGATAAATTGGACTATAATAGGATTATGCAATAACAATATTTCAGATAGAAGAATCACAGTGAACAAAGGAATCAATGTATACAAGCATAAAGTCTTGCTTTCAGTATACAACCCTTCACGTAGCGCATCTTCTTCCTAGCTCATTTTCATTTCTTTCTCTCTCTAAATCAATTCAATCCGCATTTACAGAACTAGTGTTATAATTGTGAAGATGTCCATGGATTCGAAGAAATTGACAGTATCTCTGTTTTCAGCGCTGGTGTTTGTGTTTTTCGTGGGAGCTATGACTAGAGTTGAGAACTCTCAAAGCACAAAATTGTTTTATTTCGCTTTCGATTTTTGCTTATTGTTTTTCGCATTTGATCCCGTGAAAAGATGAACATTATTGCTGCAATTTTACAGCTTTCCCTCACAATATGTGTGTATGTGTTTGTGTTTCTCTCTGAATTTTTCCCATTTTCTGGTTTTCATTTTCCAATGACATTTTTCTTTGAATTGTTCAGCATTACATAATCTCCGAGAGAAAAATGTTTATAACTTTTTTGATTGTTATTTTGGTTCAATGCCGTTGAGAAAGTGCAGAGCTACCCAAAGTCAACAATGGCGGCGAAGTGTGTAACTGAAAAACTTCAACTCGATTTTTACTTTTCGACATTTTCCATACTGAGTTGACTCGGAGTAGCCTTTCCCTCTTTGATTTCCATCAAATATGTTCTAGATGTTGCAACATCAAAAAGTTGGGATGGAGACTTTATTTGATTACACTAATCTATATATTATACTCCCTCCGTCCCAATAATGAAGACACACTTTGCTTACTGGATTGTCCCAATAATAAAGTCACACTTCAAAAACTAGAAACAATTAGGCATTAATTAAAACCCCCCAATTATTCCTTAATTATCCTATAAATTAAAAAACCTAAACTATTCTTCCACACAATGCTGCCTCCTTCTCCAACCTTAATCTCTCATCTCTCCTCTCCACCACCTCGTGCCGGAGTCTCTGGCGGAGCCTCCGACCACTCGCCCACACACTGACGAGGGTAGAGGTCCGAGCCCTGGCCCTGTAGAACATCCCTCTTTCTCCTTCCCCTTCTCGATTTTGGTCCTCTTTTTGGTTCGATTTTGAGTTTCATTTTTTGGTTAACATTTTGGTTCGATTTTGAGTTCAATTTTCTCTGAGTTTCATTTTTTGGTTCGTTGGAGCTTCATTTTGGTTGAGATGGTCGAAGAACTCGGAGTCTCGCGACGAAGGCGAGGGTTGGAGATTCTCCCAATTCCATATCGAAGAGGTCTATGAAGGAGTGGTCGAGTAGGTTGAATTGGGCCTCGCACTGTAGGTGAAATTGTGATTTGGCGGCGGAGAAGAAGTGAAGCTTGAGTCGGAGAGAATGTGGGGTAGTTTGATGGGCTGATGTCTCCGCTGCCGCGGAGGTTTGTGGTGGCGGTGGGGGGTAGTGGGAGTGCGGCGGAGGATGGCGGGGGCGTGGTCGGAAACAGAGAAGGTTTCACCCATTTTAGTTTTGGTTTGTCTTTAAATTTGTAATCCGACTTCAATTGAATTCAATTTCAATTTCAGCCCCCCTTTAATTTGAATTGAATTTGTCTTTAGATTTGATATAAATTGTTAACAGTAGGGAAAAAAATGATTAAATATAAATTCTAGACAAAAATAAAAATAAATTTAATTAAATTGATTCAATTTTTTGAAATTTATGAAGTTAAAAAATTTAAATTCCAACACAAACATTAAATAGAAGTAAATAAATTCACTAAACTTAAACTAATCAAATACACTAATGATGTGGGCTACAACACTTTATCACCTAAACTACCTCCATTTAATCTTCGTACCCAAATGAAGTGTGTCTTCATTATTAGGACAGATGGAGTATAAAAGAGCAGTTTAACGGTTATTTTTTTCCACCATAATTTAAAATTTTAGTTATTAAAGTACATATTAATTCAATTCTACTAAAACGTAGAAGAGCAGTTTTTTGTTTCCAAGTTAAACTTCTTTTCTTATTTTCTTTTATTGTTTTTCACTTTTTTCTTTCTTTCTTTTTAAAAATCGTGTAATTTAAGTAACAATAAAATATTCAATATGCATATCAAATTAAAGATCATAAGATTAGCTTTAATTTGATACTCCCTCCGTCCAACTATAAGTGAGACCCTTTTTTTGGCCACGAAAATTAAGAAAGGTGTATTTAGTGTGTATGTGAAAAAGTGAAAAGGTGTTTAAAGGGTAAAAATTTTACCCAAAACGGAAAGAGTCTCACTTATGGTGGGACACCCAAAATATAAAGAGTCTCACTTATAGTGGGACGGAGGTAGTATATACTTCCTTCGTCCCAATAATCTTGTCCCACTTTCCTTTTTGGTTTGTCCCAATAATCTTGTCTGATTTTCGTTTTAGGAAAATTTTAGGGACTAATTAATTGTTAATTAAACATCATTTTAATTAACTGTTGGGACACAAAAAGATATCCAACCTCCTAGTTTTGATGATACCAAAACCATTAGAAAGCTTATCTTGTTTATATTTCTTTTATGGACTCAAGTGTTTTAGTCCTCACTAGTTTTGACTGAAGCTGCAAAGACTGAAGATCAACTGATTGAAGACCGAAGACTGAAGGCAGCTTGACTGAAGCCTTTCGCACTGGATCACTGAAGGACGCATCCCGATTGGAAGACTACAGTTACCAGTTGAAAATATTCATGAAACGCAATATCAGTATTGAACTGAAGCTTGAATCATGCACCGGTCGACATTCTACATCTGACTGAAGTGAAGAGTACCAGACACGCCGCATTAAATGCTCAAGCACAACAACATTAAATGCCGAAAATTTGAAGATCGTCCTTGCAAGTACTAATGCTTCCCCTTGCGTGTAAAGATGCAGAAACAACATACTCTAAGGACGAGACAATTCAAATGTTTGCTACATGGAATATTTTAAGATTGCCACCTCAGCCCAAGAAGTGACATCCTCTCACAACGGCAGAAATCCTAAAGACCATCTCTCCAACGGATCTATTCAAGACTTCGCCTATAAATAGAGCTTGAGGAACGTCTGCAATCTTTACCGATTCGAAGACATACGCTGAAGCTCTATCAAATTTGAGAGCTAACATTTTCATAGATAGATTTCGAATCGAATAAGTGAGTAACTAATCGTTGTAAAATCAGTCTAGCTGATTACCTAAACTCTTTTAGTAAACTAGGCACTTCTTTCTTTATCTTAAGCTTAGGATGGATTACTTGAGAGCTTGTTCTCAGTAGTCTTAGTTGGAAGAGTCCAAACCCCTTTTCAACCGAGAGAAAAGAGTGTTTGAGTGGTTGCTTAGTACCAAGAAATTAAACAGATCGATTTTCTTGGCACCAGTTAAGCCAAGATGGAGTTCAGACTAAGGGTTCTGTCTCCAAAGATGTTAGGTCCAGAGGGTCTCGAATAGGTGTATGGGGGGGGAATACACCTATGGGCTATTTTTCACTTAATCTACTGACCTCAATCAGAGGGATCTCAGTCAGAGATCAAAACGAAACTTTGCACGCAAACAAGGAGTCCTGTTTTACTGAAATCAGTTTTGACCAACAGGGTTGACGACTGATACTGAAAGCTCTTCAGTAATGAGTTATCAGTTAAGTTACTGGAACTTAACTGATCCAAGTAAGGGCTTCAGTCGTGTTTGCAAAGATAGATATGATATCACTCTTCCTTACTATCATAGGATAGTTCAGTCAGATTGATATCATACGCAGCGGAAATTAAACTTAGTTTCGTAATAGCCTCGGTGGAGCAGATTATTGGATTAAGGTTTCTCTTTGCTGTTAGTCAGTGTTCAGTTTTATCAATAGAAATAGCACAAGTAAGAATGTAAAACTGAAAACTGTAAATAACACAGAGACTTTTACGTGGTTCGGAAAAACCCTTTCCTACATCCATGGCTGGTTGATCAGACCAACGATCCACTCCGCAAGTGCTTCATTGGTGCACTGCAAACCGTACCCGTGTGCTTGCCTGGTGCACACAACCGTAAAATGAAGAAAACCCTTCTTCAGCACCCACACACTTCGCGTAGGATTTCCCTGCTAAGCACACCTCGTGCTCAGACTTTTCACTCAGAGTTCAGAGTACCTTCCTGAACTCCGAACCACTCAAACACTCTTATGGGGGGGAGGTTTGAACGAGTGCCAACTATACTTACAAAGAACAAGTTCTTTGAAGCAAGTTTGACCTTTGGCTTCTGGGTAAACAGATATATGCCTAGGGTCTAAGAGAATGTATGTAATCAGCAGTGACTGATTTTGGCTTTGGAATTCTCTTCTTCGATTCAAGCTTTGGGGCGGTTAAGCTTTAGGCTGAGTAGCAATTTCGGCAGAGCTTCAGCTTATGTCGTTGAATCGGTGAAGGTTGAAGTGATCCTCGAGCGCTATTTGTAGGAGAACTCTTGAATAGATTCGTTGGCGTAAATCGTCCTCAAGATTTCTTCCGTTGGAGAGCAATTCGAATTTGGGCTGAGGCTTCAATCTTCGAGGTTCCTTGTCTGTGTGGAAATAGCTCTCTTTGATGGACAGGAGATGTGACATCTCTGAAAAGTCACCACCAGATAGGAATGACCTCTGCAGAGATAAGATATTCTGAGATCTCTGCATTTAATGCGGCTGTACTTGTGCGTACGTGGTTTCCTCTGAACGTTGGAAGATCAGTTCTAGGAGGAATGTTCAACTGATACTTGACTTTAGTATCAGTCCTTTGCGCGCATTAAATAATCAGTCTTGAACTAATTCTTCAACTGATACTTCAGTTGGTATCTGCAGTCTTCAGTCTTCAGTCTTTGTTCTTCAGTCTTCAGTTTTCGACACCGCAACTAAACTAGAAACGAACTCTAACACTTGAGTTCAAAACGATTCTAGTCTATTACATATAAGTCCTATGCATTTTGGTATCATCAAAACAAGGGTTAGGATATTCCACAAGGTTCCCAACAATTTCCCCATTTTTGATGATGCCAAAACCACACAGCAGTTCTAGACAGCAAAAAGACTGAACTCACAGTACAAGTTCTAAACACGGGGTGAAAACAGTTCCCCCTTAACAATAGAACCTAAAAACTTGTACTTAGAGCAAGAACGAAAACAGTTCTAAAAACAGAACAAAAAGAAGACAGAAAAACCATAATCAGAGCCTGGACAAAGAGTCATTGTCTTCAGGTTGAGATCAATAAGAAGTTCATTTCATTAAAGAAGACTGATAAGCCATCAGTCGAGGTACAGGGCAAGACTTACATTGGAGTAAAAAGAAAAACAAAAACAACATGGGAAACCCATGGACTCCAGCAGTCTGCTTGGCTGCGCCTTGAACTTCTTGATCTTCATCTTCTCTCTTCGTGTCTTCATGTTCCTAAGCTTTTTCCACTCTCACTTGTGTTCCGTTGAATTGAGGTCTTTTCCTCTGGTTAATCTTCCTCATGATCATCCTGATGAAATAGGATGATCATTTTGCTTGATCGTCTTCAGTCTTTTGAGAATAAGTCTCTTAAGAATTTCCCCCTTTTTGGCAACATAAAAAAGGTGGGATTTTGACTGAAGGATGAAGCTAAGACCACTGCGTGGAAACAGAATCGCAGAATGGTCCAGAGAAAGATGTTGAGAGTCAGAGGTAAACGGAGAACGCGGAGGGTTTAGAAAAGAAAAATAAAGAGTGAGTGGAGATATGAAGGAGACGGAGAACGGGGAGGGATCGGGTTTGCATGGCTCTCGAGACTGGGAAAAAGAGAGCAACAATCATGCAAACCAAAGGAGGTTGAGGAGAGGGTTGATGATGAAGAGAAAGAAGCACGTGAGGAGAAGTGTGTGGAGGAGAAAAATCGAATCAGTGACTATCGTGAGGATAGACACTGTCGATGTGGCACCGGTTGACAATGAGCTCCTGCTCATTGTTGTTGCTTGGCATCGAAGCTCCACAGTGGGCAAGAGGCCTTTTTGTGAAGACGATGAAGTCTGTGTTATTTCAGACAGATACTTCAATCCGATGCACCGGGCATGAGGATAGAAGACACTCGCTTCGCTGGATACAAGTGAGGGTAGAGCAAACTTTGACGCCGGAGAGACGTTGAGATCCAGTGGAAGGGTCCGGTGAAGACCAGGTATGTGAGCGTCATTCTTCCACTCCATGACTTTGCAGTCATAGATTTCTCCTTTAGTCGGAACAATTTTTCTCTGCAACTTTTGGAAAGAGTGAAAATTTTTCTCACAGTCAAGGCTGTGGAGAGTTGTTAGTTGATGCAGAAAAATCGTGAAGACAACATGGTATAAATAGACAAGATTTGAACCATGTAAGAAGATGAAAGGTTTTTCGAAAACAGTGCCTAAAATGCAATTGAAGAGAAAATTCGCGTCCGCCGTCACTGCGAGGGACTGCTGTCATATCCCAGTTTTTAATCACTGATTAAAGACTTAATAATTAGGGTTCGACATCCATTAATAATAAAACTGATTTGATTTATCTGATGTGATTTAATTGTTATATATGTGTTTTGATGTGCTAAATTCTTATTATTATTTGAATCCGTTTGAGATTTAAAGGATTATTGAGTAGTCAATAATTATTATTTCGGATTATAACTGACTTAGCAAAGTCATGTTAATTAATTTATATACGATAGAAATAGTATTTCTATTATTTACTTGAAGTTGTAATTAATTTTCGACTTATAAAACGAGTTATAAAATATGTAATTTATAGAGAGTTATAACGAAGCTTCGTTATATGGGAACCCGAAATTAGTATTACAAATACAGAATAAGGATTTTATTCATCACATTCATCTAGCACCTACACATACTTTTCATTTCCACATCCATCTTACTCTTAAATAAATTGATGGTGTTGGAAACACTCATCATATGCCAACCATTCCACTAAATAACACATACGTTTCATTTCCACATCCATCTTACTCTTAAATAAATTGATGGTGTTGGAAACACTCATCATATGCCAACCATTCCACTAAATAAAGAGATTCTCCAGATCAGCCCATTCCTTTTGCCAGCCATCTTCTACACCTTTAACATCTCAACATGCAACTTACTTTTATTTAACCAAAATCAGCAGCCAACATTCCTCTCATTCCTCCTTAGTTCTTCAATAGCCAAAGAAGAGATTGACTTCATTCAAAGCTCTTACAGTAAACCTCAAGAGGTAAAACTTGCTTTAATACTCCATTAATTTTCAGTTTCTAACATTCTGATTCAAGCCATACGTTCTTATGCTTGAATTATAATTCACAGATTCCAGCTAAACACCAAATACCAGCTACATCGAGGTTACTCCAAATTTCTCTTTATATTTTTTTTTTCTAGTTAATATCGATTCAAGCATCAAAGAACAGAAGAATACGCACGCACACATGTTAATATATTTTCTAAGCTATTACATTTACAAGGTTCGATTTTTGCTAAGAAAATGATAAATGAATGATGAAAGAACAGATTTCTAAACAAAACCCTAGCTTTGCTATACTTGTGAATCTGGACTGAATTTGGGGGTTCTTGTACTCTGTCTTGTATGTGTGTCCGGGAACGGAGTAATGGGGGTGAGAGCAGGCGGCGGCTGCTCACGGCCGAAGGCGGCGCGGCGGCAAGCCACCGCCTTTTTCCTTTTTCTGTCTGAAACAACCGAGAGAGAGAGAGATTAGGTTAAAGAAAAAAAAAGGGGAAAGGAAGAAGAGAGGGAGGGGAGGACTTATCTTCTCCGGTGACGACGACGCGGCGACATCGGCAGCGGCGACACGGCGGCGGGAGCAACGGGCTGTTCCTGACCGGCCGGAAAAGAGGGAAAGAAGGGAAATTTCAGATCTGGGTTTAAAAATAGAAAAGAGAGGAAAAGGGGGAAGATTTGGAACCTACCTTTCCGGCGAGGCAAGGCTCGGCCTCCACCACGATTCCAGCCAGACGGACGACGGAGGAGGTAGCCCCAGTGACCGTGAGTCCGAGAGAAAGGGAGATGGCCGAGGGAGGAAGGGAGAAGAGGAGTGAGCAGAGGGAGGCGCCGGCAACGGCGGCTTTGCTGCTGCTGTCCGGCCAACGATGGAGAGTGAGATGGAGAGAAGGGCGGCGGCCATGGCTGTCCTGTGGTCGCCGGAGCAGCTCACGGCGGAGCTCGCGAGGAAAACAGTGAGAGAGAGACGATCGAGTGAGATAGAGTTGAGGGAAGAGGGCGAGAAGTGAGAAAGAGAGAGGGAGGTAGAGCCGCCGGCCTCCGGCGACGGCGCGACCGTCCGGTGGCGGCGGCAGGCAGGAAGCCGAGAGGGAGAGAGAGGCGTAAGAGTGAGAGAGCAGCTGTGAGTGTTTTATGTGTTGTGTGAGTTTATGTATATGTGTGTATAGGTGTTAGGGTTAGGATTTAATTGGGCTCTTTATTAATTTTGTTTGGGCCGATTTATTTATTTAGCTTGGGCCGAAAATTTTAAATAAAATGGGCCGATTTTATTTTATGTTGCTGGGCCTTCCTGCTTTGTAAAAAAAAAAAGGAACGGGCCGATTTTTATTTAATAAAATGTAATGGGCCCATTTTAATTAAGTTTTGAACTGTAAATTGATTAATAAAGCCTACGAATTTTTGGCCTTATTTAGTTTAAAATGTTTGAATTTTCACTAAATTAATTTAGTGAATTTAAATATCTTGATTTAATTTTTAATATTTAAGGTTGGGACTATTTATTTTAAATGAAGTCCGTTCTTTTATTTAATTTATTGAAGGACTAAAAAAAAAAATAATTTGGGATTAAACCCTCATTTTTATAATATTTCAAGGCTTTTTGAGTATGGATTTTTAAATGGTTAAAATGTTTTATTTCATCTCAATGGATTTTTAAAATGTTTTATTATTTATAAATGAATAATGGAATTTCTTATTTATTTACATGATAAAAAAATGTGGAATTGTGTTATAGAATGATTAAGTATATGATTTACTTTATCAAATGAGCTTGGGATTTAATTGAGATATTAAATTACTAAGCATGTGTTTTTTTAAATGATTTATTTATTTAAGTGATGAAAATGTGCGAAGTATGAGAAAGCATGATTTATAATGATTAAATTTTCAGGGTAATAATATATAGCTTGTTCTTAATTGATGGAGTACTTGACTAAATGACGGGTGTAGAAGGAAGTTATGGATTATGTACATGTTGATGTTCGAACCTATATGATAGTTACATGATAAGTGATTACATTTTATTGATTGAATGAAACGAGATTAATATGGATGCTGCTAGAACCCTAAAACTTTAAAATATACCCTAGGCACGTAGAATTAGACTTTGTCTTATGACAATTTCTTCACGAACTTATCGACTCTTCATCAATGAAGGCCCGGGCAACAGAAAGTGAAGCAGAAGAAGAAACGACTCCACGCCAGCTTTAAGAACAATTGAGGTGGGCATTACTTTTACTATACGTATATAGAGATCCCCTGCGTGTCGTAGGCCTCTTATACGAATATATGCATGAGATGATTTTAACTGTTAATTTCAGTTTATTATTATGCCCAAATGATAAATGACTCTTATGAAATGAAAATGAAATGTTCATGAAATGAAATGAAATGTTTATGAAATGATTGACTGCCAAAAATGTTTATGTTTTTATATGTATCCTATCTGTGTTGGTTCGCCAACTTTAAAGGAAATCCAATTGGGATCCTATGCTAGACAAAGGTCGCTAGCTAGGGTTAACGTGTACACTCATGGAGACCGCGAGTCGCTTGCGACCGGTCTTGGCGTCCGTGGTAAGGAGGCCTCCTTCCCGGCGCGTGATAGAAAGGGCAGATATGGATCATATAGACTGAAAATGGGATGCATCCACCTTTATGAAAATGAACGAAATGTTTTAGTAAGCGCAGGTCATTTATGAAAACCCCTGTGTGTTACTGTTATGGCAGTTCAATTTATATATGTATGCATGTTGTATTTTCGGCTTATGTCACTGAGTATTTTTATACTCAGCCCTGCATGTATTTCTAAATGTGCAGGTTGAGCAGGCGATGAAATGGATCGGTGTTGAGCGGATTTCCCTTTTGATGTTTATGTAATGAAACCTTGAGTATGCATCTCCATATGCATAACTCACACGTTTTTCCGCTGCAAACACTCTGAATTTGTTATCGTATTGTGGAACTTATTACTCCTTCATTTTGTTTAACTTTCATTTGGGGTTTAGTCATTATGGCTGGCTCATTTGTTAATTACCCAAGTGGTTATATATATATATATATATATATACCACTAGTTTGTTGTTATTAATGTTGGTTATTTAGTAAATCCCTTTTAAATTTCCATTTCTTATCGTTCACCCAAGTCATAACCCCGGTTAACCCGTCATTGGGATAGTGGGCTGTGACAGAGTGGTATCAGAGCAGTTCGTTTGCTCTGGCCCTAGAAACCTTATTCTAAAAAGCCAAGTCTAGTTTGATTCACTAGACATACGTGGGTTCATACGACACCGCTCAACACTCCATTACATCGTGCTCAATCAAGGAAAAAGGTAACTGCGGTTTCAACGTTTTAAAGATGTTATTGTTCTAAACTGTTTCATGAAAATGTTTATGTAAAGAGCATGCTATGATGAAATGTTGAATGTTTTGCCTTTCATTGAAATGTTGAATGTTTTGCCTTTCATGGCATATCATTGCAGATATGATGTTATGATAAGAGAAGAATGATAGAGAATTGACACATGCTTTCCCCAGAAAACATAGATTGCTATAAGTTGCATGATCACTATTCTAAAAGAACATAGACTGCTGGATTAGTAGGATATCTCTACAATCTAGATTCTTAAAGTGATGATGTAGAAGACTGAAAGAGAACCTAGAACATTTCAGCTCCCACAAGAAAACAATGGTTCTTTTGAACTACAAAGAGGAATGAAAAGACATGTACACGTTGAAGGAAAAACACGGGATGATGATACAAGACGAATTCAAGGCAAACGCTGCATCAAGGGTTTGAGCATAGTCTCTACGTTCAAATGTTCACACGCGATGGAACACCGAATCGACTTTTAGTACATGATAGATTTTAAGAACAGTATGCTTTGCCTATATATATGTATATATTTGTGTACATGTTATACGTTGGGGGTTTGGGTTCAATAGGACATAGAACTTTAAATTAAGCTTTTGGTTTGCCAGTACGAACTTGAGTTTTATTATTATGAATAGTTGTCCACGGCTTTCTAAGTTCGGGATGATGTCTCCCGTGTGACTGGAAGGTGATGATGTTGGACCTAGCCAGTCCACATGATCCAAATATCAGTAGACGTATTTTGGGTTGAAAACCCATGTGTTTCAACTTTCGGTTGAAAAGCCAGATGAGTTTTTACTCTAGATCATTTTGTTCGACCTAGTAGTTACTCCTTTCTACCATCTGGTTATTCGTTTGAGTTTCTCAACAAATTTTTCTGCACCACTTTGTTTTGATATCGTTCAAAAATTGAGCCTTACAATTGTTGAGTTGTCCTAGTACCCTCTTGTGATCAATAAGGATTTAGATGTTTTGTTATGATGCTTTCATGATTAAATCAAGATGAATATGTTATGAATTGAGGTAAGGAATATACTGAGGATCTTTTATCTTTGAAGCACATAATGCCTCCCAGAAGAGCCCCAAGAAACAATGTGGGAACCGCAAACGAACCCCCACGAAGGGTTGAGGAACTTTTTCTTAAACAGAGCCCGCCAACATTCAACGGGACCGGCAACCCGACTGATGCCGAAATCTGGATTAGAGCAATGGAAAGGATTTTCGACTTTCTTTACTGTTCTGACCAAGAGAGACTCTCTTGTGTTGCATTCCAACTAACTGGGTCGGCAGATTTTTGGTGGGAAACCAAGAAGAGGGCAATGACCCTCGAACAATTGGAAAACCTGACTTGGGAAGACTTCAAGACGGAGATCTACGATAAATACATTCCCAAGAGCTACAGAAAGAAGAAAGAGACGGAGTTTTTCAATCTGAAACAAAACAAGATGTCCGTGATGGAATACGATCGCGCTTTCTGCGACATGTCTCGCTATGCCCCTCATCTGATCGACACTGATGAAAAGATGGCCGAGAAGTTTCGTTCAGGCCTTAGGCATGAGATCAAGATGGCGCTTGCTGGTCATGGTAATCTCACCCACTCTGAGGCACTTAGCAGAGCCCTGGATGTTGAAGCAGCCATGCCTGAAGACCGCCCAACCCAAACTCAAGCTTCGGGAAACAACGATCGTGGGAAGAGAAAATGGGATGGCAACAACAACAATAATAGGGGTTACTACAACAACCAAGATAACAAGAGGCCATGGCAAGGAAACATGATGCCACAAGGGCAATGGCAAGGACGACCAGTCAATCCAGGATCAGCTGGAAACAATCAGGGCCAGCTCAGGGCACCTTTGTGTCCCAAATGCTCCAAGTCACATCACGGCATATGCTTGGCTGGCAGCAATACCTGCTTTAAGTGTGGCCAGAAGGGCCATTTTGCCAGAGACTGCCAAGGAAAACCTCAAGGAGGAATGAGAGGGCCGAATCAGCCGGGCCAAGTACAACCACTCAGAGCTATCCAAGGCCAACAGTTACTCTACCCACCACCACAGCAGCAGTATCGACCTGCGGCACGTCCACCGCAAATTCCACAGGCAAGAGCCTATGCCTTGCACAAGAATAAGCAAGGAAACAACCAAAGGAATTTGGCAGGTATGGGCACATTACTCGACACACCTGTTATACTTCTGTTTGACACGGGTGCCTCGCATTCTTTTATTGCAAGTGCATGCATAAAAACTTTAAAGCTCCAACCTGAAAAGACTAATCAGGACTTGAGAATTTCTTCACCAATAGGAGGGACGACAGTAGTAACACATGCTTGCTTGAACCTAGAACTGACCATAGGATCGTTTAAGGTCATAGCGAACAACTTGCACGTCATATCGATGGAGGACGTTGATATAATCCTGGGGATGGACTGGCTAGCGGAGAACTATGCCACGATATTGTGCCAAGAGCGGAGAATCGCTTTCAACTTTCCAGGAAGGGACGCTTTGAGTTTCCACGGAATATGCAGGAGGAACAGAGTGCCGATTATTTCAGCTTTACAGGCAAGGAAAATGATGAACAAGAAAGACTGCCAAGCCTTCCTCGTATACCTGAACGGGGGAATTGAGACCGAAAAGACAATAGAAGATGTAGAGATCGTGCGGGATTTTCAAGATGTTTTCCCAGAAAATTTGCCAGGATTACCACCTGACAGACAAGTAGAATTCACCATCGATCTAGAGCTAGGAGCGGCGCCGGTATCAAAAGCACCGTACAGAATGGGCCCGAAGGAATTGGAAGAGTTGAAAATCCAGTTACAAGAGTTGCTGGACCTAGGCTTCATCAGGCCTAGTGTGTCCCCATGGGGAGCGCCGGTGCTGTTTGTCAAGAAGAAAGATGGAACCTTGAGATTGTGCATCGATTATCGAGAGCTGAACAAGCTAACGCTTAAGAACAAGTATCCATTGCCCAGAATTGATGATTTATTCGACCAACTCAAGGGCGCGAGTGTTTTCTCCAAAATCGATTTGAAGTCTGGGTATCATCAGTTAAAGGTTAGACATGAAGATATACCCAAAACGGCTTTCCGAACAAGATATGGTCACTACGAGTTCGTAGTTGTACCGTTCGGACTAACAAATGCACCAGCTGTGTTCATGGACCTCATGAACAGAGTATTTCATCCTTATTTGGATAAATTCATCTTGGTGTTTATTGATGATATCCTCATTTACTCCAAGAATGAAGAAGAACACAGGGAACATCTGACAACTGTTTTGCAAACTCTTAGGGATGAACGCCTTTATGCCAAATTCAACAAATGTGAGTTTTGGCTCAAAGAAGTTACATTTCTGGGACATATTGTATCTTCAGAAGGTATTAAGGTGGACCCCGCCAAAGTGGAAGCAGTACAAGGATGGAAGTCGCCAACTACCCCAAACGAGATCAGAAGTTTCTTGGGATTGGCTGGCTACTATCGAAGATTCATTGAGGGATTTTCCAAGATAGCAAGGCCGATGACGCAATTGCTCCGAAAGGGAATTAAATACACATGGACTAACGAGTGTGAAGAAAGTTCTCAGCTGCTCAAGGAAAAGCTAACTACAGCGCCAGTGCTAACAATTCCGGAACCAGACAAGGAGTATGTGGTCTACACGGATGCATCAAAGAACGGACTAGGATGCGTTTTGATGCAGGAAGGCAAAGTGATTGCATATGCATCGCGGCAACTTAGGCCACACGAATTGAATTATCCGACCCATGATCTTGAACTAGCGGCGGTAGTGCACGCACTAAAAATTTGGAGACATCATCTATATGGTGTCAGGTGTGAGATTTACACCGATCACAAAAGTCTGAAGTACTTCTTCGAGCAAAAAGATCTCAACATGAGACAGCGAAGGTGGCTCGAATTAGTAAAAGATTATGACTGTGGTATAAATTATCACCCGGGGAAGGCCAATGTAGTAGCCGACGCATTGAGCCGCAAGGTCCCATTGAAACTGGGATACATCCTTACAAAGGAAGAAGAGCTCATACGAGATTTTGATAGGATGAAATTAGAGGTGATAAACCCACCTGCTACAATAGCGGGGGTGGTCGCGATTATACCGAATTTGAGGAAATTGGTGGTAGAAGCTCAAAGGAAGGATGATAAATTGGAGAAATTACGAGCTAAGATAAGATAAGGAAATCTTAAGAACTACCACGAAGAAGCCGATAATGCTATTTTCTTTGAGAGGAGAATATGCATCCCTCATGACGAGGAACTCAAGAACAAGATCATGAGCGAAGCCCATGACACTCCTTATGTCGCCCACCCGGGAAGCACTAAGATGTATCAAGATCTAAAAGAGAATTTCTGGTGGGAAGGAATGAAACGAGACGTGGCTTTATTCGTCGAAAAGTGTCTAGTTTGCCAGCAAGTAAAGGCTTTACACCAACGACCTTACGGCGAGCTACAGCCTTTGGAGATTCCAGAATGGAAATGGGACGATATTGCAATGGACTTTGTTACAGGATTGCCAAAAACAAGACGAGGTAACACGGTAATATGGGTCATTGTAGACAGACTCACAAAGAGTGCACACTTTCTGCCTATCCCTATCACGTATAGATCAGATAAGTTAGCCCAACTCTACATCAAGGAGATCGTGCGTTTACATGGGGTGCCGAAGACAATCACGTCCGACAGAGATTCTAAGTTTACCTCCAGATTCTGGATAAGCTTGCAGAAGGAATTGGGGACAAGGTTGAATTTCAGCACATCTTTCCACCCGCAGACCGACGGTCAGTCCGAAAGGACAATTCAAACGCTAGAAGATATGTTAAGGACTGTCGTGCTAGATAGAGGAGAAGATTGGGAGCGTGTGTTGCCACTAATCGAATTTGCTTACAACAACAGCTATCAAGCAACTATCGCCATGGCACCTTATGAGGCGTTATACGGGAAGAAATGTAGATCGCCGCTTTACTGGGATGAAGTCGGCGAAAGAAGAATCTTGGGGCCAGATACAGTAGGCGAGATGATTGAGATCGTCCGTCAGATTCGACAGCGTATTAAAGAGGCCCAAGATAGACAGAAGTCTTATGCCGACAAACGTCGAACCGACTTGCAGTTTGAGTGTGGGGATAAAGTCTTTTTGAAGATTTCTCCCTCTAAAGGGATTACAAGATTTGGCGTAAAGGGTAAGCTTAGACCCCGTTTTATAGGACCCTATGAGATCCTAGAAAGGGTGGGCCCGGTAGCTTACAGGCTGGCGTTGCCGCCAAGCCTTGGGAATGTGCATAATGTGTTTCATGTGTCGCAGTTGAGAAAATATGTTTATGATCCAAAACACGTGATCCAAAGGGACGACGTTATCCTAAGCCCAGATATGAGCTATGAAGAGAGACCCGAATCTATTCTAGATCGGAAGGTTCAAGTACTAAGGAATAAGTCGATACCCTTAGTAAAAGTCCTTTGGAAGCACCATGATCAAGAAGAGGCGACATGGGAACTCGAGTCTAGCATGAAGGAGAAATACCCAGAATTATTTCCTGAGGTACAAATTTCGGGACGAAATTTATTTTAAGGGGGATAGTATGTCATATCCCAGTTTTTAATCACTGATTAAAGACTTAATAATTAGGGTTCGGCATCCATTAATAATAAAACTGATTTGATTTATCTGATGTGATTTAATTGTTATATATGTGTTTTGATGTGCTAAATTCTTATTATTATTTGAATCCGTTTGAGATTTAAAGGATTATTGAGTAGTCAATAATTATTATTTCGGATTATAACTGACTTAGCAAAGTCATGTTAATTAATTTATATACGATAGAAATAGTATTTCTATTATTTACTTGAAGTTGTAATTAATTTTCGACTTATAAAACGAGTTATAAAATATGTAATTTATAGAGAGTTATAACGAAGCTTCGTTATATGGGAACCCGAAATTAGTATTACAAATACAGAATAAGGATTTTATTCATCACATTCATCTAGCACCTACACATACTTTTCATTTCCACATCCATCTTACTCTTAAATAAATTGATGGTGTTGGAAACACTCATCATATGCCAACCATTCCACTAAATAACACATACGTTTCATTTCCACATCCATCTTACTCTTAAATAAATTGATGGTGTTGGAAACACTCATCATATGCCAACCATTCCACTAAATAAAGAGATTCTCCAGATCAGCCCATTCCTTTTGCCAGCCATCTTCTACACCTTTAACATCTCAACATGCAACTTACTTTTATTTAACCAAAATCAGCAGCCAACATTCCTCCCATTCCTCCTTAGTTCTTCAATAGCCAAAGAAGAGATTGACTTCATTCAAAGCTCTTACAGTAAACCTCAAGAGGTAAAACTTGCTTTAATACTCCATTAATTTTCAGTTTCTAACATTCTGATTCAAGCCATACGTTCTTATGCTTGAATTATAATTCACAGATTCCAGCTAAACACCAAATACCAGCTACATCGAGGTTACTCCAAATTTCTCTTTATATTTTTTTTTCTAGTTAATATCGATTCAAGCATCAAAGAACAGAAGAATACGCACGCACACATGTTAATATATTTTCTAAGCTATTACATTTACAAGGTTCGATTTTTGCTAAGAAAATGATAAATGAATGATGAAAGAACAGATTTCTAAACAAAACCCTAGCTTTGCTATACTTGTGAATCTGGACTGAATTTGGGGGTTCTTGTACTCTGTCTTGTATGTGTGTCCGGGAACGGAGTAATGGGGGTGAGAGCAGGCGGCGGCTGCTCACGGCCGAAGGCGGCGCGACGGCAAGCCACCGCCTTTTTCCTTTTTCTGTCTGAAACAACCGAGAGAGAGAGAGATTAGGTTAAAGAAAAAAAAAGGGGAAAGGAAGAAGAGAGGGAGGGGAGGACTTATCTTCTCCGGTGACGACGACGCGGCGGCATCGGCAGCGGCGACACGGCGGCGGGAGCAACGGGCTGTTCCTGACCGGCCGGAAAAGAGGGAAAGAAGGGAAATTTCAGATCTGGGTTTAAAAATAGAAAAGAGAGGAAAAGGGGAAGATTTGGAACCTACCTTTCCGGCGAGGCAAGGCTCGGCCTCCACCACGATTCCAGCCAGACGGACGACGGAGGAGGTAGCCCCAGTGACCGTGAGTCCGAGAGAAAGGGAGATGGCCGAGGGAGGAAGGGAGAAGAGGAGTGAGCAGAGGGAGGCGCCGGCAACGGCGGCTTTGCTGCTGTTGTCCGGCCAACGATGGAGAGTGAGATGGAGAGAAGGGCGGCGGCCATGGCTGTCCTGTGGTCGCCGGAGCAGCTCACGGCGGAGCTCGCGAGGAAAACAGTGAGAGAGAGACGATCGAGTGAGATAGAGTTGAGGGAAGAGGGCGAGAAGTGAGAGAGAGAGAGGGAGGTAGAGCCGCCGGCCTCCGGCGACGGCGCGACCGTCCGGTGGCGGCGGCAGGCAGGAAGCTGAGAGGGAGAGAGAGGCGTAAGAGTGAGAGAGCAGCTGTGAGTGTTTTATGTGTTGTGTGAGTTTATGTATATGTGTGTATAGGTGTTAGGGTTAGGATTTAATTGGGCTCTTTATTAATTTTGTTTGGGCCGATTTATTTATTTAGCTTGGGCCGAAAATTTTAAATAAAATGGGCCAATTTTATTTTATGTTGCTGGGCCTTCCTGCTTTGTAAAAAAAAAAAGGAACGGGCCGATTTTTATTTAATAAAATGTAATGGGCCCATTTTAATTAAGTTTTGAACTGTAAATTGATTAATAAAGCCTACGAATTTTTGGCCTTATTTAGTTTAAAATGTTTGAATTTTCACTAAATTAATTTAGTGAATTTAAATATCTTGATTTAATTTTTAATATTTAAGGTTGGGACTATTTATTTTAAATGAAGTCCGTTCTTTTATTTAATTTATTGAAGGACTAAAAAAAAATAATTTGGGATTAAACCCTCATTTTTATAATATTTCAAGGCTTTTTGAGTATGGATTTTTAAATGGTTAAAATGTTTTATTTCATCTCAATGGATTTTTAAAATGTTTTATTATTTATAAATGAATAATGGAATTTCTTATTTATTTACATGATAAAAAAATGTGGAATTGTGTTATAGAATGATTAAGTATATGATTTACTTTATCAAATGAGCTTGGGATTTAATTGAGATATTAAATTACTAAGCATGTGTTTTTTTAAATGATTTATTTATTTAAGTGATGAAAATGTGCGAAGTATGAGAAAGCATGATTTATAATGATTAAATTTTCAGGGTAATAATATATAGCTTGTTCTTAATTGATGGAGTACTTGACTAAATGACGGGTGTAGAAGGAAGTTATGGATTATGTACATGTTGATGTTCGAACCTATATGATAGTTACATGATAAGTGATTACATTTTATTGATTGAATGAAACGAGATTAATATGGATGCTGCTAGAACCCTAAAACTTTAAAAGATACCCTAGGCACGTAGAATTAGACTTTGTCTTATGACAATTTCTTCACGAACTTATCGACTCTTCATCAATGAAGGCCCGGGCAACAGAAAGTGAAGCAGAAGAAGAAACGACTCCACGCCAGCTTTAAGAACAATTGAGGTGGGCATTACTTTTACTATACGTATATAGAGATCCCCTGCGTGTCGTAGGCCTCTTATACGAATATATGCATGAGATGATTTTAACTGTTAATTTCAGTTTATTATTATGCCCAAATGATAAATGACTCTTATGAAATGAAAATGAAATGTTCATGAAATGAAATGAAATGTTTATGAAATGATTGACTGCCAAAAATGTTTATGTTTTTATATGTATCCTATCTGTGTTGGTTCGCCAACTTTAAAGGAAATCCAATTGGGATCCTATGCTAGACAAAGGTCGCTAGCTAGGGTTAACGTGTACACTCATGGAGACCGCGAGTCGCTTGCGACCGGTCTTGGCGTCCGTGGTAAGGAGGCCTCCTTCCCGGCGCGTGATAGAAAGGGCAGATATGGATCATATAGACTGAAAATGGGATGCATCCACCTTTATGAAAATGAACGAAATGTTTTAGTAAGCGCAGGTCATTTATGAAAACCCCTGTGTGTTACTGTTATGGCAGTTCAATTTATATATGTATGCATGTTGTATTTTCGGCTTATGTCACTGAGTATTTTTATACTCAGCCCTGCATGTATTTCTAAATGTGCAGGTTGAGCAGGCGATGGAATGGATCGGTGTTGAGCGGATTTCCCTTTTGATGTTTATGTAATGAAACCTTGAGTATGCATCTCCATATGCATAACTCACACGTTTTTCCGCTGCAAACACTCTGAATTTGTTATCGTATTGTGGAACTTATTACTCCTTCATTTTGTTTAACTTTCATTTGGGGTTTAGTC
The DNA here is from genome assembly GCF_028751815.1 of Salvia miltiorrhiza. NCBI lineage: Eukaryota > Viridiplantae > Streptophyta > Magnoliopsida > Lamiales > Lamiaceae > Salvia > Salvia miltiorrhiza. The sequence goes on from NC_080389.1 coordinate 20,359,047, forward strand.
ATTATGGCTGGCTCATTTGTTAATTACCCAAGTGGTTATATATATATATATATATATATATATACCACTAGTTTGTTGTTATTAATGTTGGTTATTTAGTAAATCCCTTTTAAATTTCCATTTCTTATCGTTCACCCAAGTCATAACCCCGGTTAACCCGTCATTGGGATAGTGGGCTGTGACAACTGCGTCTTCAAAAAGTTGAAAGGCATCATTACATACTGTCATGTCAATAAGCTTTTCAAGAAATTTTATTGCAGAGGCAAAAAGGTTGGAAAGATTTTTGGCAATAAGATCAGGACAAGTTCAATCAAAACAGATTTTCACTTTATAAAAATCTTGTCCTTCTCGGATATTCCATTTTCCAACAATTTCCAACAATCAGTTAAAGTTTTTGAAAGAAACTGATCAGTTAGAGAAAAGATTTTGAACTAAAAACTTAAAGCTCTTAACTGAAATAACTGATTTTGAAATGTAAGCATTTAAAATACTTACTGATCAATTGAGCATAGTAGTCAGTTGATACCACGTGATCCTGGTTGATTCATCAGGATGACTTCTTCTTCAGATGAGCATTCGGACTTCATTGCTTTCCACGTCGTCTATCGTAGAAGCATCAGTTGGTTGACCACCAGTCAGCATGACTGTTTGAGAATATCTTCAAACACAGCATCACTCTTCAGGGTTGATGAGGCCGATCTTTGCACATAGATCATTGAACCTCTCTTCTGGAAGAGCCTTGGTCAGCAGGTCCGCTCTCTGAATAGCAGTGGGAATCCATTCCACAGAGACATTCTTCTTTTCGACATGATCACGAATGAAGTGATGTCGAATTTCAATATGCTTTACTCTGGTGTGGTAAACTGGATTCTGGGAGATTGCAATAGCACTGGAGCTGTCGCAATAGATAGGAACTTCCTTTTCGTCGATCCCATAGTCCTTTAGTTGATGGACTAACCACAGGATTTGTGAGCAGCAGCTTCCGGCAGCAACATATTCAGCTTCAGTTGTAGAGGTAGCGACTGAAGTATGCTTCTTTGAAAACCAAGAAATGAGCTTGTTGCCTAGGAATTGACATATTTCGGAGGTTGATTTTCGATCAAGCTTGCATCCACCGAAGTCTGAATCTGAATATCCGGTGAGCTTAATGTCGTCGTCTGCTGGATACCACATTCCTAAATTGGGCGTGCCTTTTAGATATCTCAGAATCCGCTTTGCTGCATCCAAATGAGCTTCCTTAGGATCTGATTGATATCTTGCACATACACCGACTGCAAATGCGATATCTGGTCTGCTCGCAGTCAAATACAACAAAGATCCAATGATTTCTCTGTACTTCTTCGAAGAGACAGAGTTTCCTTCTGAACCTGGATCAACTTTCCAGTTTGTGTTCATTGGGATCTTGACTGACTTCATGTGCTGAATATCGAACTTAGCTATCAGCTCCTTTGCATACTTGGACTGGCTGATCAGTATTCCTTCGTTGGTCTGCTTGACTTGCAATCCGAGAAAGAAATTCATTTCTCCCATCATGGACATTTGAAACTTCTTGGTTATGATGTCAGCAAACTTCTTGCACATGCGTTCGGATTTGGATCCGAAGATTATGTCATCGACATAAATCTGAACAAGCAAGAGATCTTCTCCTTCTTTGAGAGTGAACAGAGTTCTGTCCACAGATCCCTTTTTGAAGCCTTGTTCAACCAGATACTCCGAGAGAGTATCATACCACGCTCTTGGTGGTTGCTTCAACCCATAGAGCGCTTTCTTCAGCTTGTACACCTTTTCTGGTCCAGCAACCTCAAACCCTGGAGGTTGTTCTACATAGACTTCATCTGTGAGCACTCCATTGAGAAATGCACACTTGACATCCATTTGGTGTACCTTGAAACCTTTGTGAGCTGCGAAGGCTAAGAAGAGTCTGACTGCTTCCAATCTGGCAACTGGGGCGAACGTCTCGTCGTAGTCGATTCCTTCTTCTTGACTGTATCCTTTAGCCACTAGCCTTGCTTTGTTTCTCACAACGTTTCCTTCTTCGTCTTCCTTGTTCTTGAAAATCCATTTCAAGCCAATCACATTTGCATCTTCTGGTCGATCCACAAGCTCCCAAACTGAATTCCGGTTGAATTCATTGAGTTCTTCTAGCATTGCGATGACCCACTGAGTAGACTTCAGAGCTTCTTCAATATCCTTGGGCTCTGTAGTTGATAAGAAACAGCTGAAATTCTTATCTTCGTTGATGCAGTTCTGATTGATGTCGAAGACGAGGTTGCACATTGATCTCCGAGTCTTGACGCCATTTGATGGTTCTCCAATGATGTTCTCCTTTGAGTGGAGTTCAAACCATCTTCGATACTTCTTGATTTCTTCTGGGGAAGGTGGGGCTTCTTCGGTCAGAATGGTTCTGGGGTGTTGAGCACCTTCTGGAGCAGGGGAGAGTTGAGCTGGGGCGGCTTCTGCGCGTTCAACTCGAACTTCAGCATCTGGAGTTCTCCCTTGACTGATGCCATCTGCATTGGCTCCAGTCTGAACTTCAGACCTTTGGTTGATCTTCTGATACTGAAGCATCTCAGTATCTTCATCTTTGCCTGGTCCCCATATCAAGACAGTAGAGGGCTCAGTGTTGTGGATTTCAGCTTTGGAACCTTCAGCGATCTGAACACACTTTTCAGCTTCTTGTTCCCTGAAACCATCTATAGACTCATCAAAGATCACATGAGGTGTTTCTTCAACACAAAGAGTTTGAGTATTAAACACTCGATAGGCTTTGCTTGAACGTTCTGTTCCAGAATATCCAAGGAAGACTCCTGGATCAGCCTTGCTATCGAAAGTGTTCAACCTCTTCTTATCATTGTTGTGTATGAAACACTTAGAACCGAAAGCATGAAAGTAGACAATTGATGGCTTTCTGTTCTTCCATAACTCGTATGGAGTTCTTCCATGTCTCTGAGTGAGGAAGGAGCGATTCTGCGTGTAGCATGCGTTATTGACTGCTTCGGCCCAAAACTTCAAGGGGAGTTTTGACTCGGCTAGCATCGTCCTTGCTGCTTCCTTTAGAGACCTGTTTCTTCTTTCTGCAACTCCGTTCTGCTGTGGAGTTCTTGCTGTAGAAGTTTGATGACTGATTCCTTGTTCATCACAATACTTACGAATGACAGTATTGAGGAACTCAGTCCCACGATCTGATCTGATGATGATGATGTTGACTTCCTTTTCAACGCTCAGTCTTCTCAGCAGCTTTGGCAGTTCCTCCAGTGTCTCTTTCTTCTTGAAGAGAAAGATAACCCAAGTATATCGTGAATAATCATCCACAACTACTAAGGTGTACTTCCTACCGTTGTAGCTTCTTGGAGTGATCGGGCCAAACAGATCCATGTGAAGTAGATGCAGAATCCTTTCAGAGGAGTGTCCTAACTTTGACTTGAATGATGTCCGCGTCTGCTTTCCTCTGAGGCATGCTTCACATTCTTGCTTCTTCTGGAACACAATAGAAGGAAGGCCTTCTACCAGTTGATGTTTAGCAAGTTTGTTGATCGTCTTGAAGTTGAGATGGTTGAGTCTCTTGTGCCATAGCCAATTAAGCTCCAAGCTGCTCTTGCTGATGAGGCACGTTTCTGGTGGGCTGTCTTCCCAAGAAACGACATAGAGACTCTCTTGTCTGAATCCTTTCAGAACCACCTTCTTTTGATTGTTTCTAACAGCGAATTCATCCTTCTTGATCTTCACTGTGAAACCACTGTCACAAAATTGACTCACAGACAACAGATTATGTTTAAGACCAGAAACAAAGCTAACATTACTGATACTGGCGTTACCCATGTTGAGCACACCGTAGCCTTTTGTTTCTCCGATTGAGTTGTCTCCGAATGCAACTTTGGATCCAGCTTTCTCAACATACTGAGATAGATATTCTTTGTAGCCCGTCATGTGCTTAGAACAGCCACTGTCCAGATACCACGTTCTGATCGAAGCTTTGGCCTCTTCCTTCTTTTTGTGTTTCCTAACATTGACCTGCAAGGAAGAGTTGCTTCAGGCACCCAATCAAGCTTTGGGTCCTTCGATGTTAGCTCGAGTTCCCTTTGGAACCCATATCTGCTTCAGAGTTGGTCTGGCTGATCTCTTGCGCTTTGTTGAATGTCTGATTGACGTCGTTGGCGCTTCATGTGGCACATGAGCATTCTTTTGTTGAGAAATCCTTTTGAAGGCCTCACTCTTGTAGCAATTCTGTCTGATGAGTGGTTGAGGTCTTCTTTGCTCGGCGAAGTATATTCCCTGAGATACTTGAGTCTTTGCAGACTTTTGGAGACTTGACTGACATCCAGTAGCTAGTTGTCGTGGTTGGCTCTCAGTTCGTCTGGACTCAGCATTGCTTGGTCTCCATGGATGTTGTTCCTTCTGAAACTGAACTGAGGATGTCAGTTTCTGACTGATGTGGCTTTTCTTCCCCCTGGATTGATGAGGAAGATTCTTCTTGGCTCCTGATGTTTCTTCCCTGATCTTTGACTGAAATCTGCTTTCCAGCCTTTTCAATAGAATGATCTGGTTGGGGGCCTTCTTAGCTCGTCTGAAGCTTCGTGGAGGTGGAACATTTGATCTAGCCATCAGTCTGCGCTTGCGAACTTCATCCATATCATGATCTCTTGATTCTTCTGAGGTTGTGATTTCAGAAGGATCGTCCTTTGAGATGATCATGATATATTTTCCTTTGACAGCTGTAACCTTTCCTCCGATGCTGTTGACCAGTCCTTTCGATGGAAAGTTGCTCATCATGGGAGACTACATCATGCAGTTCTTGACTGTTTCTTCCAGCTTGTGATTGATCCTCTTGATTTCATGAGACGCTCTTTCACATTCTGAATTGGAGATTCTGAGCTCTTTTTCCAGTCGGCTGTTCTCCATGATTAGCTGATCAAGACAAGTTTCATCCGGAAAGTAGATGATTGTCTGATTCTTAGCTCATTCATCATTGATCTCCTTGTCCATTTTCTGATTCTGCTTGAGGAGATCTTCGAACATTTTTCTCAGCTAACAGTGATCAGTCATGAGCTGATCAAACTCGTCAGTTTCATCGGATGAGCTATCTCCAGATTCTGAGTGGTCTCCTGAAAGCATCAGGAAGTTATCAGTAAATGGAGTTTTTGAGTGAGAGTTTACCTCTGAGCCATTCATTCCATTGTCGTAGCTGTTGTCAGCCACGCTTTCTGATTCATTGGCCATCAGGGCTCGGCTCTCATCATCTGAGCTGGAACTGTCAAAGTCGGATGATTCTGATGTGTCCTTGGAAGAGTCAGCATCGTCAACAACCATCGCTTTCTTCTTCGAAATGCTACGATCTTTCTTAGCTTTCAGTTCTCTGCGCTCAGCTGGAGATCAGGGCATTCATGTTGAAAGTGCCCTTTCTTTCTACATCCAAAGCATTCCATATCTTTGATGTCGTAAGCGGCTGACTTCCCTTCTCCGCTTCGATCTGTGGAATGTCTGGAGTTGTCTTCTCTTTCTTTTCCTTTGTAGTGCTGCTTGTGGAACCTTCTGTACTTCCGGAACTTGGACTCCATCTTGTTGAATCTTTCAGTCAACAAGGCATATTGACTGAAGAAGTCCTCTGGATTGAGTTCCGTTGGTTCCCTGATCTGCTTCTTGCCTTCTCTGGTTGAGGCCTTCATTGCCACTCCTCTTGAGGTTGATGGACCATCTTCGTCTGATCCTCCAGCCTTCTTGTTACCAAGATTTCTCAGAAGGTCGAACTCATTTGCCATGAGATCGGAGAAAAGCTTATTTGTCGGGAGCTGACTGAATCCTGGCTTATGTTGATGAGCGACTGAGTAGATCTGCCATTCTCCACGTGGCAGTGCTCGAAGAATCTTCAGGTTGATTTCTCGTTGAGTGTATTTGTCTTTGGAAATGGATTGAACTTCATTCAAGATGAGATTGAATCTTTGTTCCATTTCCTCGACAGATTCATTCTTGAGCATGAGGAAGGAGTCGAACTTCTGGTAAGCTATCGATAGCTTATTCTCCTTGATTTCCTCGGAACCTACGCACATTCTTTCCAGAATGTCCCACATCTCCTTTGTAGTTCCGCACTTGATGATCTTCATGACATGCTTGTCGGGAACAGTGCCGGAGATGATACTTTTGGCGAGGTTGTCTAACTCATCTTGCTTCCTTTCTTCTGTGGTGAAGTCTGCCTTTGACTTGGGCTGGACCTCATCGTAAGGATCCTGATGGAGATCATTAGGAACAGTTTTGGTGATGGTGATCGGTCCGCTGGTGATGACTTCCCACATTCGGCAATGTTGGGCGGTGAGGAAGCTTTCAAGCCGAAACTTATATATGTCGTATTTTTCAATACTAAACATAGGTAGAGAAGATAATCTGTTGTGGTTAGTCTCCATCAAAAAAGAGAGAACAGATAACAGCAGATAGAGCAAATAGCAAGCAAAAAAAAAAGAGTAAAACTTTTTCGAGACCTTTAAGAAAAATGATCTAGTTCAAGTAGAACCTAGTCAGATGCAGACAGTTCTTGCGAACAACTTGCTCTGATACCAATTGTTAGGTCCAGAGGGTCTCGAATAGGTGTATGGAGGGGGGGAATACACTTATGGGCTATTTTTCACTTAATCTACTGACCTCAATCAGAGGGATCTCAGTCAGAGATCAAAATGAAACTTTGCACGCAAACAAGGACTCCTGTTTTACTGAAATCAGTTTTGACCAACAGGGTTGACGACTGATACTGAAAGCTCTTCAGTAATAAGTTATCAGTTAAGTTACTGGAACTTAACTGATCCAAGTAAGGGCTTCAGTCGTGTTTGCAAAGATAGAGATGATATCACTCTTCCTTACTATCAGAGGATAGTTCAGTCAGATTGATATCATACGCAACGGAAATTAAACTTAGTTTCGTAATAGCCTCGGTGGAGCAGATTGTTGGATTAAGGTTTCTCTTTGCTATTAGTCAGTGTTCAGTTTTATCAATAGAAATAGCACAAGTAAGAATGTAAAACTGAAAACTGTAAATAACACAGAGACTTTTACGTGGTTCGGAAAAACCCTTTCCTACATCCACGGCTGGTTGATCAGACCAACGATCCACTGCGCAAGTGCTTCATTGGTGCACTGCAAACCGTACCCATGTGCTTGCCTGGTGCACACAACCGTAAAATGAAGAAAACCCTTCTTCAGCACCCACACACCTCGCGTAGGATTTCCCTGCTAAGCACACCTCGTGCTCAGACTTTTCACTCAGAGTTCAGAGTACCTTCCTGAACTCCGAACCACTCAAACACTCTTATGGGGGGGAGGTTTGAACGAGTGCCGACTATACTTACAAAGAACAAGTTCTTTGAAGCAAGTTTGACCTTTGGCTTCTGGGTAAACAGATATATGCCTAGGGTCTAAGAGAATGTATGTAATCAGCAGTGACTGATTTTGGCTTTGGAATTCTCTTCTTCGATTCAAGCTTTGGGGAGGTTAAGCTTTAGGCTGAGTAGCAATTTCGGCAGAGCTTCAGCTTATGTCGTTGAATCGGTGAATGTTGAAGTGATCCCCGAGCGCTATTTGTAGGAGAACTCTTGAGTAGATCCGTTGGCGTAAATCGTCCTCAAGATTTCTTCCGTTGGAAAGCAATTCGAATTTGGGCTGAGGCTTCAATCTTCGAGGTTCCTTGTCTGTGTGGAAATGGCTCTCTTTGATGGACAGGAGATGTGACATCTCTGAAAAGTAACCACCAGATAGGAATGACCTCTGCAGAGATAAGATATTCTGAGATCTCTGCATTTAATGCGGCTGTACTTGTGCGTACGTGGCTTCCTCTGAACGTTGGAAGATCAGTCCTAGGAGGAATGTTCAACTGATACTTGACTTTAGTATCAGTCCTTTGCGCGCATTAAATAATCAGTCTTCAACTGATACTTCAGTTGGTATCTGCAGTCTTCGTTCTTCAGTCTTCAGTCTTCGACACCGCAACTAAACTAGAAACGAACTCTAACACTTGAGTTCAAAACGATTCTAGTCTATTACATATAAGTCCTATGAATTTTGGTATCATCAAAACAAGGGTTAGGATATTCCACAAGGTTCCCAACAATTTCCCCCTTTTTGATGATGCCAAAACCACACAGCAGTTCTAGACAGCAAAAAGACTGAACTCACAGTACAAGTTCTAAACATGGGGTGAAAACAGTTCCCCCTTAACAATAGAACCTAAAAACTTGTACTTAGAGCAAGAACGAAAACAGTTCTAAAAACAGAACAAAAAGAAGACAGAAAAACCATAATCAGAGCCTGGACAAAGAGTCATTGTCTTCAGGTTGAGATCAATAAGAAGTTCATTTCATTAAAGAAGTCTGATAAGCCATCAGTCGAGGTACAGGGCAAGACTTACATTGGAGTGAAAAGAAAAACAAAAACAACATGGGAAACCCATGGACTCCAGCAGTCTGCTTGGCTGCTGACAAACATGGTTTTCGTACCTCAATTCCACATATTTTGTTGTCATTTCCCTTCATGTTTTGCTTGTGAATGCTTGTTTGTGCCCGAATATTTAGTTTTATAAAGATTTGATATCTTGGTGTAGTTTTGGAGCAATTTCAGGAAACCTCAATGATTAATTGGAGGATTTTGAAGATATGAGATTTAAGTACGTCTCGAGAGGAATCCGTGAGCGCAAACGGCGACCAAATCCGAGTCCGGACGAGGGAGAACGGAGCAAAACGAGCGGACTGCGCAATACGCCCAGTACCCCCGCGGTCACCACCCGCGGCCGCGGGGTGGGACCGCGGGTCAGCTGTTCCCAATTCCAGGGGTGTACCGCGGTCACCACCCGCGGCCGCGGGGCGGGACCGCGGGTTCCCTGAGTTTTGCCCACGTTTGAGCACCACGGGCGCGGGCCATGACCGCGGGAAAAGAGCGGAGTCGCGTTTTTCAGCCCTTAAACCCCTTTCTCCCCCTTTTTCCTCACATTATTCATCTTCCCCAACCTCATACTCACCCATATTCATCATCCCCAACATTCCTACCTCCATATCCAAGCCCTAATCCCCAACATTCATACTCATTCCTACCCATTTGAAGAAGGATTGAAGATGAGAGAAGATTGAAGCAAGCTTCTCAATAGGATTTGTTCATTCTTTCTCTCTTTTTCATTTATGTTTCTCTTTTCATTGGGTATGTTATTGTTGAACATGATAGGCTAAATTTCTCTTTGATTTGGGGATTAGGCTAGATGATTATTGTAATGGATTGATTATTTGCGCTCAATATAAATCTTGTTTGTTCCTTTGCACATTATCTTTTCAAACCCTTGTTTTATTTCTTGTATGGTTTGTTGGCCACATTCTATGCATTTCTAATTTGCAATTTGAATCGGGAGAGAATAATTGCAATAGATAAGGTGTTGGAAACATATCAATTCGATAACCGGGAGGTTGAGAGTTGGGTGAGAGTATGTCGATCTTTGTGTGCTTTTGGGAGTTATAGGTTAGAAGTTGACCGGGGACGGCAACTATGACCCGTAATCTACCGTTCTAGTCGTCCGGGAGGGGGCTAGAACTAGTTGGGAGATCACTCTAGATAATTAGGATTGTCAAGATTAATATTGAGCTATAATTGAAGTCTTTTGCTTAATTATCGATGCCTAGTCCCTAAATCGCCTTAATCATCTTATTTATCCACTTTGCTTATTTGATTTTTATTTGTCTTTGCACTTGTTAAGTATTTAGTTAGATAATCAAACCAATCACTCAATCGTTTAGTCTAAATAGTTGAGTAAAATGAATTAGGATAATCACTAGATTGAACTACTAATCCTTGTGGGATACGACCTTGCTTCCGTATATTACAACTACCCGTATACTTGCGGCGTGGTGAAAATATTAGCGAACAAGTTTTTGGCGCCGTTGCCGGGGATTAGTTTAGTTTCTTTGCTTGTGATATTTTGCTTCATTGTGCTTAACTACTTTAGACATTTTACTTGCTTTAATTTTTGTTTTCTATTTTAAGATTGTGATTTGACTCTTTGTTCTTGTTGGTTGATAGGTAGTGTATGAATACAAGGTCTAAAGGTGCACCTCTTATACCTATAGACCTTGAGGTTGAAGCTTTTTGCCGACACAACAAAGCAAGAACAAGAAGAGATAGAGAGTTGGAGGAAGCTATGGCGGAAAATTTCGATTTAATCCGTCAACTCCAAAGGCAATTGGAGGACATGCAAGGGCAAATCAATGAGCAAGAGGCTCAAAGGAATGCACCACCACCACCACCTATTAGCAATATGTTCCAACCCGTGGTCCAACAAGTGGGAGTGCATGCCCCGAGAATCAATGCCAATAATTTTGAGCTCAAGCCGGCCCTCATCAACATGGTGCAACAAAATCAATTCGCTGGTCTTTCTCAAGATGACCCGAATGGACATCTCGGCAATTTCTTGGAGATATGCGATACTATCAAGATAAATGGAGTTCCGGAGGATGCCATTCGACTCCGACTCTTTCCCTTCTCACTAAGGGGCATGGCCAAGACATGGTATCAATCTTTAGAGATTGGTTCCATCACTACATGGGAGAAAATGGCTCAAAGGTTCCTTATCAAGTTCTTCCCTCCAAGTAAGACAATGAAGATGAAGAAGGACATTGTCCAATTTCATCAATTCGATGGAGAGACCTTCTATGAAGCTTGGGAGAGATTCAAAGAGATGATAAGGAAGTGTCCCAACCATGGTTTGGATCAAAACACCATTATTTGCTCATTCTATACCGGGTGTAGTGGTGAGATGCAAAGAGACATGAATGCATCGGCCAATGGAGCATTGTTGGAGAAGAGCCACGAGGAGGCCACCCACATCATAGAGAACTTGGCCGCCAATAGCTACCAATTTCCGGGGGAGAGGACTATTTTGAAGAAGGTGGCGGCTACAACAAGCTCGGATCCGATAGCTCTTTTGATAGCTCAATTGACCGCCATGAATAACAAGATTGATGCTATGTCAATATCAAGGGTAGAGCCCGTGGTTGAAGAACAAACTAGCTTCGAGGATGTGAACTACATCAACAACAACAACAACCGAGGCCAAGGGAATTTCCGGCCTTCACATCAAGGTGGTTATCAAGGCCAAGGGCAAGGGCAATACAATCAAGGATTTCAAACAAATCGCCACCCAAATCTTGCCTATGGTAATCCCAATAACTTCTTGCAACCACCGCCCGGATTTGCGGTGAGTGATGGCATGATCAAGGAAGAGAAGAAGCTCAACCTTGAAGAGATCTTAATGAAATTCATGACGGCCACTCAAGCCCACATGACAAGAACCGACGAAAGGTTAGAGGCTCAAGCAACCCAATTGAAAATGCTTGAAATGAAAGTGGGACAAATTGCTGAATCCTTAAGCAACCAACATCAAAAGGGGCAATTTCCGAGTAACACCGTTGTGAATCCAAAAGAACATTGCAAGGCTATCACTATAAGAAGTGGGAAGATACTTGAAGAGTCCAAGATACCTCCGGAAGTCAAGAACAATGATGAGAACATTTCCTCAAAAATGCAAGGCGATAAGGAGAAGGAGAAAGATGTGTACAAGGCACCACCACCTTATTGCCCACCAATTCCATTTCCTCAAAGACTTCAAAAGAAAAATGTGGAGAGTGAGTTCTCTAAATTCCTTGAGATCTTTCGGAAGGTACACATCAACATCCCCCTTGTTGAAGCTTTGCAACAAATGCCCAAGTATGCAAAATTTCTCAAGGAAGTTCTATCCAAGAAGAAGAAATTAGAAGAATTTGAGACGGTCAACCTCACCGAAGAATGTTGTGCCATTCTTCAAAAGAAGCTACCCATCAAGATCAAGGATCCCGGGAGCTTTACTATCCCATGTGATGTTGGAAATGGTCGTTTTGGAAAGGCCTTGTGTGATTTGGGAGCAAGCATAAATTTGATGCCTCTCTCCATCTTCAACAAGCTTGAAATAGGAACCATTAAGCCAACCACGATTGCTTTGCAAATGGCGGACCGTTCCGTTTCATATCCAAAAGGGATAGTGGAGGATGTCTTGGTGAGGGTTGACAAATTCATTTTTCCGGTGGATTTTGTGGTGTTGGATATGGTTGAGGACAAGGATGTACCTTTGATCCTTGGACGTCCATTCTTGGCGACGGGGAGGGCCCTAATTGATGTTGCAAAGGGCAAGCTCACATTGAGAGTGAATGATGAGAGTGTTACCTTCTCAATCCACAAAGCTCCCAAGCACAAAGATGGGGAAGAAAGAATGAGAGTGGAGGAATGCAAATTGATGCAAGTGATTGAACCTTGCATCAACATGAAAGAAAAATTGAAGGGAGAAAGGAAAGAGGAGGAAGCCCAAGGCTTGGAGTTGAAGCTTCTCCCCACACACTTGAAGTATGCATTCTTTGGTGAGAATGAGATACATCCAATGGGGCAAGACCGTGTACTCCAACTCAAAGAGTTAGATGAGTATCACGCATTTGAGAAGTCAAGCCTCTACAAGGAGAGGATAACAAGTGCTAATGACGAGATGATGCAAAAACGGGAGTTTGCACCCGATGATGAAGTCCTTCTCCTCACCTTCCGTCAATCACTACCTCCGGAAAAGCCAAGATCAAAATGGACGGGTCCTTTCAAAATCAACAAGGTTTTCAACAATGGAGCAATTGAATTGAGAAAGAAGGATGAAAGAACCTTTGTGGTTGAGAAGGAAAGAATCAAGGCATTTTTGCCCTTGAAACCAAAAGTTGAAGTGTTCGTTGGAACCACCCCCGAGCCATAACACCATCATGGAGACGTCTAGCTCATGACGTTAAACTAAGCGCTAGTTGGGAGGCACCCCAACAAGGTACCCTTTAATTTTTGTATGGTTTATTTTTTTTTATATGTTAGTTTTTTTTGTGAGTCCGAGACAACTTCTCCTTCTCTTTTCTTCCAAACTCATTTTCACTTTGTGTGAAATAAGTTTGGGGGGAGGGGAGAGATGGATTAGTTGTCTCATCTATCTTAAGCTTTACTTGTTTTTGTTTGTTTTAGTATTGTTGTCTTGTTTTTGTTGTTTTTGTTATTGTTGAATAAATGAAAGCTTGAGAGTTAGTTGGGTTGATATTTTTGTTTTTGTTTTGCTTGGGATAATTGTATCAAACTTTGTGATGTTGATTGAATGTCATTGGGCTTATGATATGAATCGTTTCTTGGAAAAAATGTGTGTATCACTTGTGGATTATGCATGAAAAGTTTGAACTTGTGACAAGTGAGTTAAATGTTTTGCCTCCAAGAACTTGAAAATGAGCTTGTAAGAATTGAGCCTTTGATTGTCATACATTTACAATCTCATTTTGTTCTTGAGTGTAAATCATTTGAGCATGTGTGTTGATCTCTAGAACTTGCCATGAGTCCTTTCTTGAAAATAAAAGTAGATGTGTTGTTAATATTGAAGTGATTTAAGGCCATCTTTGTTAGCCACTTAACTCAAATTGTGTCCAATTTCTCATTTGATCCTAGTTTACCCCTTTCGTGCCTTGTATCCTTTCTTTTAATGAACCAATGATAAAGGGGTAGAACTTAGAATGTTAGTGGTTGCTTTGATGAAAATGGTTGGAAAATGATTGAAATTGCTTGTCAAACTTCGATTGAGTGAAAATCACTAGTCTCCTATAAGCTCAAAAAGAAAAAGAAAGAAAAATGAAGAGACATGTGAATAAAATAGTACAAAGGGGAGTGATTTGCCTTTTGAATCATGGTCTTGATAAGTATTCATAGGGTGAAAAGGAAGAAAAGTGGGGATATTGGTTGATTGATTAGAAAAGAACAATGGTGAATATGACATATTCAATTTGGGAATTGTATGGGATATGAGTCACTTTGCCTATAAACACCTCACCTCACCAAAGAGCTCTCATTGCAACCTAAATAGAAGCCCTTTTTGATCTTTATTTGTAACACATTGAAGTATAGAGAGTTAGGATAAATGGCAAGCTTATGGTAGATTGCATACTTGTTTCAATTTGAGTGCAAACACGTCCATTCTAAACACTTGAGAGTTGAGTGCGTCATTGAAACATCCACTTTGTTAGGATTCAAGCTTGGAGGTTATAATATTGAACTCATTATCACTTGTGACTTCTTGGAATGCATTTCTACTTGTGATGCACTTTTGAAAGATTTTTTGTAAAATTTGAAGCCCTTGAAATGACACCAATTCATGCTCACATGTTTGTTTACTTTTATTTCTCTTCTCTTCGTCGTTTGGGGACAAACAACACTTTAAGTTTGGGGGGTTGACAAACATGGTTTTCGTACCTCAATTCCACATATTTTGTTGTCATTTCCCTTCATGTTTTGCTTGTGAATGCTTGTTTGTGCCCGAATATTTAGTTTTATAAAGATTTGATATCTTGGTGTAGTTTTGGAGCAATTTCAGGAAACCTCAATGATTAATTGGAGGATTTTGAAGATATGAGATTTAAGTACGTCTCGAGAGGAATCCGTGAGCGCAAACGGCGACCAAATCCGAGTCCGGACGAGGGAGAACGGAGCAAAACGAGCGGACTGCGCAATACGCCCAGTACCCCGCGGTCACCACCCGCGGCCGCGGGGTGGGACCGCGGGTCAGCTGTTCCCAATTCCAGGGGTGTACCGCGGTCACCACCCGCGGCCGCGGGGCGGGACCGCGGGTTCCCTGAGTTTTGCCCACGTTTGAGCACCACGGGCGCGGGCCATGACCGCGGGAAAAGAGCGGAGTCGCGTTTTTCAGCCCTTAAACCCCTTTCTCCCCCTTTTTCCTCACATTATTCATCTTCCCCAACCTCATACTCACCCATATTCATCATCCCCAACATTCCTACCTCCATATCCAAGCCCTAATCCCCAACATTCATACTCATTCCTACCCATTTGAAGAAGGATTGAAGATGAGAGAAGATTGAAGCAAGCTTCTCAATAGGATTTGTTCATTCTTTCTCTCTTTTTCATTTATGTTTCTCTTTTCATTGGGTATGTTATTGTTGAACATGATAGGCTAAATTTCTCTTTGATTTGGGGATTAGGCTAGATGATTATTGTAATGGATTGATTATTTGCGCTCAATATAAATCTTGTTTGTTCCTTTGCACATTATCTTTTCAAACCCTTGTTTTATTTCTTGTATGGTTTGTTGGCCACATTCTATGCATTTCTAATTTGCAATTTGAATCGGGAGAGAATAATTGCAATAGATAAGGTGTTGGAAACATATCAATTCGATAACCGGGAGGTTGAGAGTTGGGTGAGAGTATGTCGATCTTTGTGTGCTTTTGGGAGTTATAGGTTAGAAGTTGACCGGGGACGGCAACTATGACCCGTAATCTACCGTTCTAGTCGTCCGGGAGGGGGCTAGAACTAGTTGGGAGATCACTCTAGATAATTAGGATTGTCAAGATTAATATTGAGCTATAATTGAAGTCTTTTGCTTAATTATCGATGCCTAGTCCCTAAATCGCCTTAATCATCTTATTTATCCACTTTGCTTATTTGATTTTTATTTGTCTTTGCACTTGTTAAGTATTTAGTTAGATAATCAAACCAATCACTCAATCGTTTAGTCTAAATAGTTGAGTAAAATGAATTAGGATAATCACTAGATTGAACTACTAATCCTTGTGGGATACGACCTTGCTTCCGTATATTACAACTACCCGTATACTTGCGGCGTGGTGAAAATATTAGCGAACAGCTGCGCCTTGAACTTCTTGATCTTCTTCTTCTCTCTTCGTGTCTTCATGTTCCTAAGCTTTTTCCACTCTCACTTGTGTTCCGTTGAATTGAGGTCTTTTCCTCTGGTTAATCTTCCTCATGATCATCCTGATGAAATAGGATGATCATTTTGCTTGATCGTCTTCAGTCTTTTGAGAATAAGTCTCTTAAGAATTTCCCCCTTTTTGGCAACATAAAAAAGGTGGGATTTTGACTGAAGGATGAAGCTAAGACCACTGCGTGGAAACAGAATCGCAGAATGGTCCAGAGAAAGATGTTGAGAGTCAGAGGTAAACGGAGAACGCGGAGGGTTTAGAAAAGAAAAATAAAGAGTGAGTGGAGATATGAAGGAGACGGAGAACGGGGAGGGATCGGGTTTGCATGGCTCTCGAGACTGGGAAAAAGAGAGCAGCAATCATGCAAACCAAAGGAGGTTGAGGAGAGGGTTGATGGTGAAGAGAAAGAAGCACGTGAGGAGAAGTGTGTGGAGGAGAAAAATCGAATCAGTGACTATCGTGAGGATAGACACTGTCGATGTGGCACCGGTTGACAATGAGCTCCTGCTCATTATTGTTGCTTGGCATCGAAGCTCCACAGTGGGCAAGAGGCCTTTTTGTGAAGACGATGAAGTTTGTGTTATTTCAGACAGATACTTCAATCCGATGCACCGGGCATGAGGATAGAAGACACTCGCTTCGCTGGATACAAGTGAGGGTAGAGCAAACTTTGATGCCGGAGAGACGTTGAGATCCAGTGGAAGGGTCCGGTGAAGACCAGGTATGTGAGCGTCATTCTTCCACTCCATGACTTTGCAGTCATAGATTTCTCCTTTAGTCGGAACAATTTTTCTCTGCAACTTTTGGAAACTATAGACTAAAGCCTTACGTGTATATCAGTTAAGCCCAGTGCTCAACTGATGTCAAATTACTGAAGTCTTTTCAGTATCAGTCTATAACCTATTTCTGAAATTTGGTTAAGCTTGTTTTGTTTTACGAAAAATAGCATACAGGTGTATTCCCCCCATACACCTGTCCAGTCAACCCTTTGGGACCCCAACATTAACCCACTAAAACAAATCACCCATTTCAGACAGAAATCCAACCCCTAACAACTCCACTCGGCTCTCTCTCCTTACCCGTCGCCTGTCCTCCTCCCCCTCCAATTCTTCTTCTCGTCTGTTTTCCGGCGCCTCTCCCCCTCCGATTGGACCTCCATCTCCTCTGCCCTCTATGTTCCCGCGCCTTTGAGCTACTCTCCCCCTCCTCCCTTTGTTCTGTATCTCGTCTGTTTTTTTTTTTATCAGATATTAGGGCTCACCGAAAATTAGGGATCCGTCGCCTTTCTCTTTCTCTCTCTGTTCTGCAAATGGACGAAGTTTATGTGCAATTGATAAGAACAGATAATGTTTCAAAACGAAAGCTTTGTAAGAGTATAAATCTTATTAAAGCTGTTGAGTGGGGTTGAATCGAGTTAGGGGAGGGCAACGACTGTGGCTTCGCAGCGGTCGCCCAGAGACAAGGGAGAGGGGCGGAGTTGAGAAATGGTAGAGACAAAGGGAGAACATGGGGTTGGGACTGGCAGTGGCTACTCCCGCTGCTGCTCGGCGGAATCAGAGAGTTGCTCAGCGGAATCGGAGAGGTGGGGCTGTCGGACTAGGGCTTCCACGCAGGTGTGGCTCCGCCTACTGTTGCCGTCGTCGAAGTTAAACATGGTGTCGCCGGTGGCGCGACATTTGCATAGTGTATGTTGAGGGATGAGTGCCGAGGGAGAGACATGTTCGGGGAGGGGGTTAAGCTATACTTACTTTTTCTTAAATATGTGGGACCTTCTATTTTACAACACTAATTTCACACTCCTTAATTTATGTACCCAAAAGAAAGGGGACAAGTCATTATTGGGACGGAGGGAGTAATAAATATAATACAGATTTAAAATAATAAAGATATTAAAATTTCAAATTTCAAATCTCATCTATCTTATTTTAGTTCTTTTTCTTAAATGATCTATTTTCATTTGATTGATTTTATTTTATTTTTCGTTACATTTACTTATTTTTTTTCATTTAAATATTTTTTTATTATCTTTTATTTTTCGATTTTATCTTCTTTTTTGTGCATAACATGTTTAAGTGTGATTTCATAGATATATCTGTAATTTTTTTTGCTACCATTTCATAGAAATTTTAATAACTTTTAAAATTTCAAAATCATAAAAAATAAATTTAAAATAAATAAATTATGGTAATTTAAAATTTTAAATTTTTTAAAACATACTCCCTTCGTCCACGAAATTTATGCCACAATTTTCTTTTATGTCCGTCCAAAAAAAATATGTCACATCCATTTTTAGTAATAGGATTCACACTACTCCACTCACATTTAAAGTGAGACCCTTACTTCACTACCAACTTTACTCACATTTTATTAAAACCCGGATCAAAAGCAATATGACATAAATTTTGTAGACGGAGAGAGTAATATTTAACATTTGCTTATATTTTACTCTCTTTAATGCTTATATTTATTTATTAATTTATTTATACATATTGTTTAATTTCAATATTTGTCGTGCATCGCACGGGCGGGCGTACTAGTAAGAATTTAATTATCATTAAAAATTATACTCCCTCCGTTCCATAAGAAAATATCACATTTTTCATTGTCGTTCGTCTGATAAGAAAGTATCACTTCCATTTTGGAACTTCTCTTTTTAACCACAACCACTCATTTCTACATAATCCCACAATCAATTCAATCACAATTACTCATTTCCACCCAACACATTATCTACCAACCTTTTCTTAAAACTCATGTAATCCCCAATTGATACTATCTTATGGGACATAAGTAGTACTATACATATTTTATTTGTAATTTTAATCTTCTAAATCTTCATGCCCAAAAGCAATGTGTCATGAATAATCAAACGGAGGAAGTACAAATTAGGAGTAATCATGTTTAACTACATAAATTTTCACTAAATTTTAGTTTCGAATATGAATTGAAAATTATATTTTAAAATATATAAATTTTTAATTGCTCTAATTTTTCACACGATTGTCAATTGCCCTCAAATTAATGTTGAAGTGGACACCTCAAATATCTACATAACTCAAACGGAAAATGTATTAAACGATGTAGTTAAATATGTACACTACTTTATCTAGTCCACAAGACATTAATATGTCACTTTATCTGGTCCCGAATATATTAATTTACCGAAAATTGATACTCACGTAAAAAATCAGAACGATTGAAAATTTGTGTATTTGGAAGTAATTTTTTAATTCAAGTGCAAAATTAAAATTTGATTAAAGTTCGAATATAATTATATATCTCTGATTAAATTAATAGGATTGATTGTCTATTTAACTCAATATGGCTTTATTAAAGAGTTACTAATATATAGAAGTATTCATTTTCATATTGTAAAATTAAAATCTAGCATATGAAATAAAAATATTAAAATATGGCTAGTTTTTGTGCAAAATGTCAGAAATACCCCTTACATCAAAATTTAAAAAAATGGCTGCATTCTCTCCTAAACCTTCGAAACCCTGCTTGCACAACTTTGACTCTCTCTCTCTCCACCATCTTCTTCTTCTTCGTCCTGTCGCGCCGCTCCCTCCGGCTGCAAATCGCCATCGCGTACTACCGCCGTCACGTAAGGTTTCACGGTGTCACGGTGGCGATGGACGTCAATGATGTCGATTCATCCTTGGATCTCTTCCCCAAAATCTGAAACTACCGTGAACTACAATTAGGGCAATCAAATTTTTTTATTTTGTTTCGGCAGATTGAAGAGGGGAACGAAGAGGAGGAATTCTCGCAGAGAAGAATGTGTTTTAGAGAAAATCCGGCGAGTGACTACACGGAGAAGAGAGATATCGATTACACGCACTTTTTGATGCCGCTAAATTCTGAGAAGAGTTGGCAGAGCAGCAAGACGTCGTCGTCAGCGAAGAAGCGACATGAAGAGGAGGAGGCGAGCGCGTGGCACACCTCCGAAAGAAGGTCGCCGGCGTAGAACACCTGCCACTGGATTCTCCCTTAACCGCAACGGTCACCGAATGTGGATATAGTCAATAGATCTGCTGCCTCTAGATCTAGAATCACAGATGGTGATTATGTTTTTAAAATCGTAGATTAAAATACATAGATGATGATAGAATAGAAATTTGAAGGAGAATTCGTTGGTAGTGCAGATCGATGCGGATGCGCCGTTCTTATTCGCTGCAAAGGTGATTTGTTTATCACAATTTTGACTGATTTCGTAGCTTAATTTTTTGTGTTGTCTACAGTAATTTTGAGTTTGATTTTTTGTTGCTTGAATAATGATCTGATTCTGTTGTCTTTGTGTGATTTTGTTGTGTGTTTATACTGTCTGTGTTCAAATATTTATGATTTTGAAGTCTTTCCTGAATTTCTTGTTTGAAATTTAATTTTGTAAAATCATAGATTAAAATGCGTAGATGGTGAAATTTTGCCTAGTTAAAGTTGTGAATGCCATTAGCAATAAATTCCGTTAACTATGCCTTCTTTTTAGCTTTTTTTTTGGTCAGGAAAAAAAAAAATATTAATGCAGAAAGGGTGGTACCAGGAGTACCGTGACAGTAGCCAACAAAACAGAAGCTCAGAAAAAAGAAAGAAAGAGCCGCACGCAGGCAGCACAAGGGAGAAAACTCAAGATCAGCCATGAAGGCTCACAGCCCCAAACCAACGATTGTAATCAGATTGAGGACCAGGTGGCGCGAGCGCCGTCATCCAGCTCCACGTCCGCGATTTTATCTCGTTAAGCAGCTTGTCGAAATTCCAGGTTCCAAGATTGAACTTGCAATTATTGCGTTCTCTCCAGATGATCCAAATCGTGCACATCCAAACTCCAAGGAGGAACTGGACGTCATGTTTATTGCCCAGGTTAATAAAAGCAAGAAGATGATCTTTCAGCTTAGCAGGGAGAGCAGACTCTTTCCCAACCCAACGCAGTAAGCCCTTCCAAAGCTCCGCGGAAGAACCACAAGTTGAGAAGATATGCTCTGCCGCCTCGTCACTCGAATTGCAGAGGATACAGATCAGCTCGCTGCCATGAATGTCCAGCTGTCTTTTAACAAGATTATCACACGTAGGCAATCTATCACGCAAAGCTCTCCAAACTGTGGTTATCACCTTAAGCGGAACCGGAGCTTTCCAAATCTGTGGCCAGGTGGGATCCTCGCCATGGGGAGAGAGATCAGGATCCCTAGAGCATAATTCGCTGTATGCCGACTTAACAGTAAAAGTTCCGCTTGGGGATGCTTTCCAGAGCCAGCCATCCCTCTGTCCTTCTCTAAGCCGGGCGTTCTCAACGATCGAGTTCAAGTTAGACACCGAAATGAGTTCTCTTTCTAATAGAGGCCGGGACCACTCGAGATTCCAATGCCACGAACCTCCATTCCAGACCCCCAGATTTTTGATAAAGCTATCTTGCTGCCGACTTAAGCGAAACAGTCTGGGAAAGGTAATCTTAAGAGGTTGCTCCCCAATCCAAGCGTCGTGCCAAAACAGAGTCTGATCGCCTTCGCCAACCGAGATCTCCACGTTATCTCTGAACCAAGTTCCACCTTCTCCCAGGCAGATACTAGAGATGTTTTTCCACCATCCCGTAGACAGCTCCCTTCGCCCTGCAGAAGTAAAGCCGCTGCCATTCCAACGAAGATCTCCATGTCGGAGCTTGATCACTCTAGCCCAAAGAGCTTCTTTTTCCACCAGAAATTTCCAAGTCCATTTTGCCAACAGAGCGAGGTTGAACCACCCAAAATCCTTAATACCCAATCCTCCGCGGCTTCTATCAATGCACAAATCCTTCCACTTAATCCAGTGGATCTTTCTTTCCGCGAGCTCCCCACTCCAGAGAAACTTGGCAAGAAATGACGTAAGATCAGCGATCACTCTCTTTGGCGCCTTGGCAAAGGATAATTGATAAATCGGAGTTGCAGTGAGGATGGAACGGAGGAGGGTGAGTCTACCAGCAAACGAGAATTTTCGGCTTTTCCATCCTCTAATTTTTCTCTTAATCTTTTCAACGACGTGCTCCCATTCCGAGGCTCGATAAAGGCTTCTACCGACATTAAAACCAAGATAATTTACGGGGAAATCGCCCCTTCTACACTTGAGCAAAGCTGCCATTTCTTCGCCCAACTGTGGTTCCCAACCAATGCCAAAGATGCTGCATTTATCAAAATTAACCGAGAGTCCCGAAAGCATCTCAAACAAGTGGAGGATTGATCACTATTTTATTAGCAACAAAAATACCGCAACTAACACGGTGTAATCGTAGTATAAACAGCAATCGGATATCGTATCCACAGGGACTGTAAAACGAAATCACTCTATCTATCTCCTACACAGACTCTCACAATATGCAAGTAAAACGATTATGAAGGTGAATATTGAACTAAGATTAACTAAATAAAACTAAAGAGCATGTAAACTATGACAAATAACTCAAATATAAGAAAAGCTCTGACCCTAGGGATGTATTTTCACCAATCAACTACATGCATTCAACCTATTGATTCAATTACCAATTTTAATCCAACCCTGATGAAAGATCACTATGTTAATCACAAGCGTCTCTAACGACCACCTATGAATGTAGATTAATTAATCCCTTTTCGCATTCAAGACTCCAAGGAATAAATTAACTCCCAATAGCACAAAAAGAATAGCTTCCTATAGCTTCACCTATCGCATTCAAGACTCAAGGCTAACACTATATCATGCATTCCTGAATCGGCTGAACAATTATCGCATTCAAGACTCAAACTGAACAGCTAGACATGTAAATTATTGATCAGATAATTCACAAGATAAATAAGCACCAGGAATCATAAATCATAAGTTGGAGGGCAAATTGATATCAATAAATCAAAAACACATAATCAATTAGCTATATACAAACCCTAGGTTCAGATTAGAAGACTAGCCAGACATCACAAAAGAAAACATAAACATAATTAAATTGAACACAATTGTAAAAACAAATTGCATAAAAACCGAATTGAAACGATTGTAGCGGCTTGAATCTTCAATCTTGATCCAAGCCTTGAAAACTGGAAAGCTAAAAAGTTCTAAAGCTATAAAACTGAAATATGAATGTTAAGAACTGAAAAACTAAAGCTGGGAACCCTAAATAGGTCAAAAGAAGACCTATTTATAGTGTCAGGGTAAAATACAGTGTTTGAGCTCGAAAATACTTGGAAAAACGTAAAAAACGCGGAAGGAAACGGAAACACGCCTAAAAACGGCGACCCGTTCGGCGATCGCCGTCTGGGTCGCCGAAAAATGGCCAATTTCTTCATGGATTCGGCGACCGCCGAATTTTCCACCGGAGGCCAAAAATTGAAACAGGGAATTCGGCGACCTGGCCGGCGGTCGCCGTCTGGGTCGCCGAATTTTTACTGCTGCGCGCGACGTTTTTGTTTCAGCCATAACTTTCTCGTCCGAACTCCGATTTATGATCCGTTTGCGCTCACGAACTCGTATCGAGACGATCTACAACTTCTATTTCAGAACATTGTTCCAAATTCGAACTCAATAAATCTGCAAATTCCTTCAAAGTTCGAGTAAGAATCATGTTTCACAAGATAAAGCAAATTAAGCACAAAACAATCATCCAACACTCAATTTCCTATAAAATTAACA
The DNA here is from genome assembly GCF_028751815.1 of Salvia miltiorrhiza. NCBI lineage: Eukaryota > Viridiplantae > Streptophyta > Magnoliopsida > Lamiales > Lamiaceae > Salvia > Salvia miltiorrhiza. The sequence goes on from NC_080389.1 coordinate 20,382,458, forward strand.
TCATATGAATATTAAAAAACCATGGAAAAATGAGTGTTATCAACTCCCCCAAACTTAAGCCATTGTTCGTCCTCGAATAATGGGAAGAATAAAATCAATAACACGAATGGGTAAGAAATCTAGCTCATAGATGCCTCCGAATAATAAAGAATGATAGAATTATCAAATCCTCAATAATTAAGCACAAAATTCACCAATAAACACAATCTATAGCAAAATCAACCTTGACATTCCAAACAATTGAATCTCACAAGGTATGTGTATCACTCAACTCTCAATTGATGGAACGGGACGTGTACACTCTCATCGAATTCAATGCAATGCAGATTTCTTACCATAGGCTTGCCAATCGTCTACAATCTCCATCGCTAAAAGTGTGCCAGGGCTAAGATCAGAAAGGTCTTTTTCTTCGGGTTATAATGTAGGGACATTGGTTAAGGTAGGGAAATATAGGCTAAGTGACTCAACATAATTAAGAACACCAACCTTATAACTTCACAAAGCAAGTATGGAATAAATTCCATCTTCCACCAAACTATGTCACCATAATCAACTCCAACCAAGGGATTTAATCATCACAAAACAGAACTAAACACTCTTTTATGCTCTCCATTTATTTCTAACAAACAAAGTCGATTTTCTAACAAATTTCTCAATAAACACTCGACTTTACACTTTTTTTTTTTTTTCTCTTTCTTTTTCTTTTCTTTTTTTTTCTTTTTTTTTTTTTCTTTCCACAACTTTTCTAGAGCTTATAAGAGTAAATAGTAGCACAAAATCATCCCTTCTTTTTCACAACCCACTTTGAACATTCACCACATAAGGATCCCCATATACTACATCACCCCCTATCATCCGGCTAAAGAATAAAAGCTAAATAGGCTCAAAGAGGATAACAAAGGATAAAATATTCAAGGACAGTGTTTGGGATAAAAAATGTGGCTAACAAAAGATGGCCTAAAATCATCTCCTAATCCTGGGCACAACAGCAACCTCGACACAGAAACCATGGCAAGTTCTAGAAGATCACCACATGCATGACAAAACTCACAATAAAGAATAAACTGTGCATGATAAACAGTTATAGCTCAAATCCTCACAGGTTTATTCAACGTCCAAAAGTCAAGGTTAAAATCACTCTAGAATTATGCAAATTAGTTCCAGTTATACTTAAATCATCAAAGAAAATCAAACTCCAAAATTTTTTTTTTTCACAGAAATCATCATTGGCATCTCACCAGAAATCTAATGGAGCAATAATCATCTCAAAAATAAAACAATCACACACCACCAACCAAGCAGGATAAAAAAATAAAGCCAACAAAAATAATAAAAGTGATACACATATCTACTCTCACCCCCCTCCCCCAAACTTATTACAGAACATAAGTTCGAAAATAAGTTTGGAGGGATGATGATATGTGTGTCACTACTCACAGAAACACATGCTCCATGGTGGTGGTATGAATAAGGCGCGAGTTCCCGCAACTTCCAAGCTAAACACTGTACCAAAAACCCAAACAAAACAACAAAACAAAAAGGAACAAGACAAAACAAAAAGAAACAAAACAAAACTAAAAGAAAGGAAAACAAAACAAAGAAAAACAGTTGGGTTACCTCCCAACAAGTGCTTAATTTAATGTCTAGAGCTCGACGATACCTCACAGCCTCAATGAACATCAAACGCAGCAGGCATGACAGACCGCCTAACACGAACAGATGTAGAAGGCTCATGTGCATCAGCTGCGTGAAAAACGACACTTCCATTGGGCACATCTATCATAGCTCGCCCCGTAGCTAAGAATGATCGACCAAGAATCAACGGCGGATTTGCATCTTCAGGAATATCGAGGACCAAGAAATCCGTAGGGAAGACGAGCTTGTCGACCTTCACAAAGATGTCTTCAAGCTTTCCTCTCGGCTTCACTCTTGATCTATCCGCCATCTGAATCTCCATCGAGGTCGGCTTGAGATCTCCAATTCCCAACCGCTTGAACACAGAGATGGGCATCACATTGACACTAGCCCCTAAATCACAAAGGGCCTCGGGAAAGAGCTCTCCTCCTATCTCGCACTCAATGGTGAAGCTACCCGGATCTTTCTTCTTCGAAAGTAGCTTCATTGGCAGCTCAGTGCACACAGCTTTTGCCTGCGGGATTTTCTTATCCTCATCACCCATCTTCTTGGTGTGAACAACTGCCTTTTCTTCTTTATCCTTGGGATCCTGAAATTTTGAGAGAGTTTGAGGCTGTGCACGCCGGTCCGATTCTTCAAGTAGTCTCTCAATCTCATCCACTATACGTCTATGCTCTGTCTCATCGGGATTGGCAATTTTTTTCTCATTCTTGCAATGGGAGATCTCCAGCTTGATTTCCTTGGCATCCACCTTTTTGCTTGGCTGCACAGCACATTGCTCTTCAAGCACCTCCCTCTTCATCAGCCTACGGGGGAATGGAGCCTTTGGGATGTATTCCCTAAGTGGAACAGGAGCTTTGTATGGTTCCTCAATCAGAGATTCATGCTCCTTGCTCATCCTCCTATCCTTTGGAGACAGAATACCATCGAAAATAGCATTGCATTGGCCCTTAGGATTGACAGTAGTGTTGCTTGGGAATTGGCCCGGCTTGTGCTGTGCCGCCGCTTGGTTGGCAATCTGACCAACTTGATTCTCTAACATCTGTACCTGCTTAGATAATGCTGAGAAATTATTCTCCATGTTAGAGATTTTATTTCCAACATTCACCTCCATCCCAGTCATCTTCATGAGCATCTGCTTCATCATGTCCTCCATCGAATCCTTCTTTGGCTCATTGATGACTCCCCCACTAGAAACAGAAAATCCTGGTGGAGGTTGCACAGCATTGTTTGGGTTTCCATAGGAAAGATTTGGGTGCGGACGTGCTCCTGGCTGAAACTGCTGCTGACCCTGCTGATATGGCTGACCTCTGTTATACATCCCTGGCTGTCCTTGCTGAAAATTCCCATAATTTCTGTCATTGATATAATTGACGTTTCCCAAGCCTGATGGGTCTATCACAGCTTGCTCATGACGTCCAGCATTCAATTCACCAATTTTTGCAGTCAGCTCTGCCAGCTGTGTAGCCATCGCTGCCTGTTGAGTAACCATAGCTGCCATAGGATCAGAAGTGGACGCAGCTGCAACCTTCTTCAATTGCATACGCTCAGATGGCCATTGGTAGCTCGTAGAAGCCATACTATCAATAATGCTCCATGCATCAGAGCTGCTTTTCTGGAGTAGAGAGCCACCTGCAGCTGTATCCATATGCATCCTTGTACGCTCCCCGCAGGCATTGTAGAACATGATCACTAGCGTACCTTCATCAAAACCATGGCCTGGGCACTTTCTGAGCTTCTCCTGGTACCTCTCCCAAGTCTCCGCTAGCTTTTCTCCATCGTACTGTTGAAACTGCACGATGTCCATCTTCAATTTCAACGTAAGGCCAGGCGGATGAAACTTGCGTAGGAACGCATGAGCTAAGTCCTCCCACACAACATTATTTCCCAGCTGCAGCGTATGATACCACGACTTCGCCTTATCCCGCAGTGAAAAGGGAAAAAGACGAAGACGGATAATGTCATCAGGGACACCATTCATCTTCACCGTGCTACACAGCTCCAGGAAATGCGCCAGGTGCGCATTAGGGTCTTCGATCGCCTGTCCACCATATTGGCTCTGTTGAACCATCGTGATCAGACCCGTTTTCAGCTCAAAGTTGGTAACGTTCACACGTGGGGGCTCCTGGTATACATACTGTGGTATGAACGCTTCATTGATGGCTGGTTGTTTCGGAGCCTCTCTCGTCTCCTGTGCATCAAGCAGCTTCTTCAACTGCTCTTGCAGAGCTCGAATTTGAATTTGCTCTGGAGTAGCCATCGTTTCTGTCTCAAATTGATCGTTCTGCTTCTTTAGATTGCGCAAGGTCTTATTGATTTCAGGGTCAAACTCAAAAAGAGGATTTCCTTGAGATCTTGTGTTCATATGCAACCTACAGAAACAGCAAAAAGATCAGAAAAGAAAAATAAAAACAAAAAGAAAAAACTTGCAGTACTATAAAGTCCTATTGGAAATATTAAAGCAAAATCTAAACAGTCCCCAGCAACGGCGCCAAAAAGTTGATCACTATTTTATTAGCAACAAAAATACCGCAACTAACACGGTGTAATCGTAGTATAAACAGCAATCGGATATCGTATCCACAGGGACTGTAAAACGAAATCACTCTATCTATCTCCTACACAGACTCTCACAATATGCAAGTAAAACGATTATGAAGGTGAATATTGAACTAAGATTAACTAAATAAAACTAAAGAGCATGTAAACTATGACAAATAACTCAAATATAAGAAAAGCTCTGACCCTAGGGATGTATTTTCACCAATCAACTACATGCATTCAACCTATTGATTCAATTACCAATTTTAATCCAACCCTGATGAAAGATCACTATGTTAATCACAAGCGTCTCTAACGACCACCTATGAATGTAGATTAATTAATCCCTTTTCGCATTCAAGACTCCAAGGAATAAATTAACTCCCAATAGCACAAAAAGAATAGCTTCCTATAGCTTCACCTATCGCATTCAAGACTCAAGGCTAACACTATATCATGCATTCCTGAATCGGCTGAACAATTATCGCATTCAAGACTCAAACTGAACAGCTAGACATGTAAATTATTGATCAGATAATTCACAAGATAAATAAGCACCAGGAATCATAAATCATAAGTTGGAGGGCAAATTGATATCAATAAATCAAAAACACATAATCAATTAGCTATATACAAACCCTAGGTTCAGATTAGAAGACTAGCCAGACATCACAAAAGAAAACATAAACATAATTAAATTGAACACAATTGTAAAAACAAATTGCATAAAAACCGAATTGAAACGATTGTAGCGGCTTGAATCTTCAATCTTGATCCAAGCCTTGAAAACTGGAAAGCTAAAAAGTTCTAAAGCTATAAAACTGAAATATGAATGTTAAGAACTGAAAAACTAAAGCTGGGAACCCTAAATAGGTCAAAAGAAGACCTATTTATAGTGTCAGGGTAAAATACAGTGTTTGAGCTCGAAAATACTTGGAAAAACGTAAAAAACGCGGAAGGAAACGGAAACACGCCTAAAAACGGCGACCCGTTCGGCGATCGCCGTCTGGGTCGCCGAAAAATGGCCAATTTCTTCATGGATTCGGCGACCGCCGAATTTTCCACCGGAGGCCAAAAATTGAAACAGGGAATTCGGCGACCTGGCCGGCGGTCGCCGTCTGGGTCGCCGAATTTTTACTGCTGCGCGCGACGTTTTTGTTTCAGCCATAACTTTCTCGTCCGAACTCCGATTTATGATCCGTTTGCGCTCACGAACTCGTATCGAGACGATCTACAACTTCTATTTCAGAACATTGTTCCAAATTCGAACTCAATAAATCTGCAAATTCCTTCAAAGTTCGAGTAAGAATCATGTTTCACAAGATAAAGCAAATTAAGCACAAAACAATCATCCAACACTCAATTTCCTATAAAATTAACATCATATGAATATTAAAAAACCATGGAAAAATGAGTGTTATCAAGGATACACTTGAAGGCCCATGCATTGTCAATATCATTTGAAGCCGCAAAAATCATATCATCCGCATACTGCAAGTGCGAAATACAAATCTCACCATTACCGAATTTGAACGGCACCAAAAGATCCCTCTGAACAGCCCTCATAGTGAGAAGATTAATGCCTTCAGCGACAATGAGAAAGAGGAAAGGCGAGAGGGGGTCTCCTTGCCTGAGCCCCCTTTCCAGCTGAAACTCCCCCGAAGGGGATCCGTTGACTAAAACGTTGGCGTAGGCTGAACTAAGGCAGCCACCAATCCATTTTCTCCAAACTGGACTGAAATTCATTCTTTCCATCATAGAATCAAGAAAATCCCAATCAACAGAATCAAAAGCTTTTGCAAAATCAACTTTGAAAAGTGTCAAACCTTTTTTCTTTTTCTTTGCCTCCTCAATCATCTCATTGAGCACCACAACTCCGTCAAGTATATATCGCCCCTCCACAAACGCACTTTGGCAATCGGTGATGATATCGCTGATGACATGTTTCAACCTAAGAGATAAAGCTTTGGCGAGAATCTTGTACAGGCAGCCAATAAGCGAGATTGGGCGAAAATCTTTGAGTTCCGTCGGCTCTTCTTTCTTCGGAATTAACACCACGAAAGACGGGTTGCACCCTCTTGCGATTTTGCCGTGAAGATGGAACTCCTTGAACACTTTAATGAGATCATTTTTAATAATATCCCAGCAACGCTTGAAGAAGTGAAAGTTGAATCCATCCGGGCCGGGACTCTTGCTACAGTCGCAATTCCAAACCGCCTCCTTAATCTCCTCCTCAGTGAACTGTCTCACCAACCATTCCCTGCTCTCATCTGACAATTTCTTTTGAAAGAAATCAGTTGGGATGATCAGCCGCGAGCGAGCCCTTTTCCGGAATTGATTATGGAAAAAATCTCTAGCTGCTTTTTTCACCTCCTCCGGTTTCTCCGACCACTGACCATTAACCATCAAACTTGGGATTTCATTTGACTTTCGGCGCCCCTTAATAATTCTGTGGAAATACCCTGTGTTGGCATCGCCTTCTTTCGCCCATCGTTGTCTAGCTTTTTGTGCAAGCAAACTGTCCCTATTCTCCAATTGGAGGAGAAGGTTGGACATAGCTTCACTTCTCTTGATCACCTCATCGTCATTAAGGCCGAAAGCATCATCAATGGTGTCCCACCTGCTAATTTCATCCTTGAGACTGGAAATCCTTTCCCCGACAGCACCAAACGATTCTTTATTCCAAACTTTAAGGTCCGTCTTTAGCCTCTTGAGCTTTTCTTTGAAGACATAACCACTCCACCCTTGAATACCTTCCTTTTGCCAGGAGCGCCTAACTGTTTCTTCGAAGCCCGGGTGTTGGGTCCAAGCATTGATGAAACGGAACGGCTTGGGACCCCAATCAACAAACTCAGTTTTCAAAAGTATCGGACAATGGTCCGACACCGTTCTTTGAAGGCCTCTAGCAGTCGTGTTCGGCCACGTTGTTTCCCAACATTCGTTGACAAAGAATCTATCAAGTTTGGACTTGCAAAGTCCTTGGGGTTGATACCAAGTGAAACTCCTCCCCTGCAGCCTAACTTCTGTGAGGTCGTTATCGATCACGAAATTATCGAACCCCTGTAAGTCTCGAAGCGAAAAAGAGTTTCCTCTCCCAACTCTTTCAGAGCTCCTCCGGATCGAATTGAAGTCTCCGGCAATACACAAACAAGTATCTCTGTTTTGTTCCACGACTAATCCCAACGAGTCCCAAAGACTCTCCCTGTCAGATAAAGATTGTGGTGCGTAAACATTTATAAAACAAACATCGAAGTTACCTTCCGACCAACGGCCGTTCACGATAAGCGCTCCTGGAAAATCCCAAGTGCTGGAGCACGTGAATAGAGATGAATTCCACAAAGTGAGGATCCCTCCCGACCTCCCTTCGGCCTTGCGAGTGGCAAAACCAAAACCCTCCGAGCCCCAAATTGTTTTGATGTCCATTTCCCCAAGAGCCTCAAGTTTGGTTTCTTGGAGAAAGCAAACAGCTAAATCAAAATTTTGTATCATCTCCCGGACTTCCCTTTTCTTGATTTTGCTCCCGAGCCCCCGAATATTGTAAGAGAGCAAATTCATTGATCCACATTTTTCGAAATCTCCTGGACTCCAACTTTAGCTGGCTCGTGGGTCACTTCTTTCAGCACAGCGAGATCCGCCTTATTGCACTGGATTCCTAATTTCTGCCCAAACTCCAAGATTTTAGATTCAGTCTCGGCGTTTGAGGGAATTTCTTTGAAGCCCGTCGAAGTCTGGTTTAGAAGAGCCCTGACTTCGCCCGGTCCACTGTCAACTCTGTCAGATTCGTGAGGAGTGAGACGAGGTGATCCCTTCCTGGCCTCCTTCCTCTTTTCCTTCTTTTTGGAAGCTGCCATCCTGTTTTTCTGAGATAGGAATCGATTCAAACCCAATTTCAGGTGATTTTCGCCCCCGGTTTTCTTTCTCTGATGTGGTCTGAAAACGTCGGACTTACAAAGCTTTGTGAGAGAGAGATCTGGTTGGGCCGGATCGCCTTCCGAAGGGGAAGAACTAGGCTGTGAAACAACTTCAAGAAGGCCGGCCTCACTTTCTAACCCCCGTCCACCAGAAAAAGGCCCTTCTGCTACATGGGCTGACCCAATAAAAGACCCTTCATGGGCTGACCCCGTTAAAAAATCACCAGAAAGTGCTTGGCCCAAATTCTGGGAAGTGGGCTCATCTTCCGCTGTTGGGCTCAAAAAAGAGCTGCTGACTTGGTTAGGATGACTTGGAAAAACAAACGTCTCCTTGTCTTTTTCCAAGAAAGGTGTGGGGACAACTTCATCAGGATCAAGAGCTCCAAATGATTGTTCGAAGGTGGTTAGCCCACAATCAGTTTTGGGAGCTGTGCAGGCGGCAAACCTTTTCGCGGGATTCGAAGGGTCCGTTTGCTGTTCCGAGGCTTGGGCAACAGTTCCAGCGTCGGAAACCTGAGTCTTGTCGCCATTGGTTCCGATCTGGGCGCACGCCGGATTGTGAGAGACGTCGAACTCCTCTTCCGATGCTGAGACTATCGTTTCGGTTTCCGACTCCGAGCACCCACCCCACTCCGGGAGAGGTTCTGGTATTATAGAACTTCTGACTTCCTCCACCCTGATCTTGAACCTTGCGCCATCGATATTGCATTCGAAGACTCTATCAATGGGAGAGAGGCCGGTGGAGACTTGAATGAGCGCGATGTCCAGACTGAGCCTATTCAGGGTCTTGTCATGAATCTTCAGAACCCTGCCCACATGGGCTCCAATGATGTTGAAGAATCTGGAGTTCCAAGCCCTAAGAGGAACGCCGTACCACCTTGTCCAGACGTTCCTTTGAGTGTTCATGTCCACAAATGACCATGGTCGGAGCCATTCGAACCAAAAAGATGACCACTCGTCGAGGTCTTTTAAGATTTCGTTGATCGGGGTCTGTTGAGTACCTTGTATGAGAACCTGATTGCCGCCCAACGGAGCAATTTTAAGATGATTGGCGCATTCACTGCAAATTTCCTCTCCGAACTCTTCCCAAACGAAGTCCTCTTTCAGATAACCTGTGTAAGCATACTGAAGCCAGCTTGTTTCCTCCTCCGATGACTGGAACCCTATTACTTCGTCTGCCGGCATGGTTGATTTTGTGTTTGTGTTTGTTCCTCCAAGAGCTTCCGCGAACGACTTCCCAAAGATACGTTTTTTCTCCGGGATAAATGTCCTGTTTTTGTTTAGTTTTTCATTTTATTATGACCATGGTATTTTACATCATTATTTAGTAATATATCGACAATTTTTTTCTGTCATCAGAGGAGATGTGTATAGGATTTATCGATTTGATTTAATTTGACTTGATTAGGAAATTAGGGTGTTACTTATAGCGTAAATTTGCTTGTATCTTTAATATTCTTCAATTCACAATTAATTTGATGAATTCACAACTTGATATAAATTTGTTTGTATCCTTAATGTTCTTCAATTCACAATTAATTTGATGAATTCACAACTTGATCGCTAGCGTTGGTTGTGAATTCGAGTTTTAAAATTTGAATTCACGACCAGATTTACGAATTTACAACTTAATGTTCTTGAATTTACTAGTATTAGATTTGTAAATTCACAACTTAATTTTATTGAATTCGTGGTCTATGAATTCACAATTTAATATTCCCAAATTCACAACCAGATCTATGAATTCACAATTTAATGTTCTTGAATTCACAACCAGCTCGATGAATTCACAACTTATTATTCTTGAATTCACAACCAGATGTATGAATTCATAACTAAAACTCGAATTCACAACCAAAATAAATTCTAGTTTTAGTTGTGAATTCAAACTTTAAAAATTCAAATTCACAACTACTTGAATTCACAACCAAAGTAACTTGTGATTGTGAATTAAATTTTAGTTGTGAATTCGACTGGTTGTGAATTCACAACCCAAAAATTTTGGCTGTGAATTAAATTTTAGTTGTAAATTCACAACCAAAAAATTCTTGTTGTGAATTCGACTGTGTAGGGTTTAGGATTTAGGGTTTAGAGTGGGTTTAGGGTTTAGGGTTTAGAGTGAATTCAGGATTTAGGGTTTAGGTTTTAGGGTTTAGAGTGGGTTTACGGTTTAAGGTTTAGGTTTTAGGGTTTAGGGTTTAGGGTTTAGAGTTTAGAGTGGGTTTAGGTTTGTGAATTCACAATAAAAAAATTCTTGTTGTGAATTCGACCGTTTAAGGCTCAGGGTTTAGGGTTTATGGTTTAGAGTGAGTTTAGGGTTTAGATAGGGTTGAGGGTTTAGGGTTTACGGTTGTGAATTAAATTTTCGTTGTGAATTCGACTGGTTTTGAATTCACAACCAAAAAATTCTTATTGTGAATTAAATTTAGGTTGTTAATTCAACTGATTGTGAATTAAATTTTGATTGTGAATTTGATTGGTTGTGAATTCACAAACAAAAATTCTGGTTGTGAATTCGACTGGTTGTGAATTGTGAATTCACGCTGGTTGTGAATTGCGGGATTTTTCAAAGGGGTGATGTTTAAAGGGTAAAATGAAGTTGACATTTTTTTAATTTTTAATGTGAAGGGTATTTTGGTAACACTCGCCATTTTTTAATATTTTTATCTTAGTGGATAATTTTTAATTTTACAATATGAAAGTGACCATTTTAAAAATCCACTATTTATTAAAATGCGATATTATATAAAAAAGAAAAACCTAAGAAACCCTTGAAAGCACAGAAACGCAGTCTAAGGGCTGAGCCTCGTTAAAACCTTTTTACGGAAAACCACATGGGAAAAACCGTAAAAAGGAAAAAGAGTACCCGTCTAAACAACCAGAAGAGCAAGAGTGAGAGAGAGCGGCAGGGTAAGTTTCCGGAACTCCGGCCTAACCATCGTCCCCAAACCAACCCGGCTCTCGTCCCACAGAAGAAAGAAAAACGAGCCGGGGCAAAAGGCCGGTGAGACGCCGTCGCCAAATTGCCCCAAACCAAAAAGGAGCCACGCGGCCGGTTAGACGCCGTCGCCGCTAGCTCAAAAAATTTAAGCAAAAATCCACTATTTATTAAATTCACAATTATAGTGACTTTTAAAACATTGTAATTACACCAAAATATTTCAATATTTGCAAGGGCGTGCTGATAACACTCATTTTTCTATGTTTTAATATTTTATTATTTCAATTTTAAAGAGATTTGAGTATTTGATAATTCCTTTTTGCTTAAATTTTTTATCTTGTGAAATTTGATATTTTCTCGTAATTTAATGGAATTTGCAAAAATATTGGCCTAAATTAAGTAAGTTGATGTGGATGAAAATTGAAGTTTATCTCAATAAAAGTTTGTGGTTACAAACTAATTGAAAATCGAACTTCAACCATAAGAGATATTGTTGACACAAGAAACATGAGTGTAGTAGTGCGAACTTGACCTCCGAGTTAGTAGCCGAATATTCTGTATTTTTCATGCCAAAATGACAATCAATTCGGTGATCCCTGAATTTGTTATTAGATGCAATGAAAACTTGGAGAGATGTGCGTCCAATCGTCGAGTTGGTCCGAGTTTGCCGTAAATCCTAGTTTTTCAATATATGTTCAAATTTTGTGCCGAGTTTTTCCCTTGAAGCAATATATATGGCCTTCTTTACCCATCTTTCTGTACACGAGTCATATTATTAGGTTTTAGTTTGTACTAGTTTTCTTAGTTCTCCAACAGAATTACAAGAGGCATCTGAATATAATCAATTATGCTGGACCTCAACACCACAGAACTGTGGGAAAGCGGCATCTGGATATAATCAATTATGCTGGACCTCAACACCACAGAACTGTGGGAAAGCTACGCCGCATGCATGAGGGAATACAAACACCACTTAAAAGTGAGAAAACATCATCGCACGCAGGCGGGATTGAACCCAACACCTCTCACAAATGAGAGTTTTTGGGTGCCACAACTTTGCCAATAGAGCGAAGCCTCATTGAGTAATAAATAAACGATTGTTTAAATGTTTTCTTAGTTCTCCAAGTTTTAGAGTTTGGATTTGTTTTCTTCAAGAATTGCTTCTGGATTCAAGTTGTTCATCGTGGATTCTTCTTAAGGTTTTTTTTTTTAAAAATATTTCTATTATATTTTATTTAATTAGTTTTTATTCTTTTAATTATATCTATATAAGCTTTTATCTAATTTCAAAATTTGTATGACTTAATTGAATTTATATTTTTGATTTATTGATATCATATTGTCTTTTTGTATTGCTAATTTTTCATCAAACGTTAAGCAACTGAATCAGGAGTCAGTGCAATGGAATTAGACATTTACGATAGTTTGAATTACAATTTCAGACATTCGACGAAAAAGTTGACAATACAAAAGAACAACTTAGCATTTTAAAAGTCTTCAATGGATTTTAAGTTCGACGTCGGATGGGTGTCCAGAAGCTAGAAGTATATAGTTTACTACAAATTAGTATTTGCAACCCATACAATGCACGAGAAATATTTTTATATTTCTATATTTATATAAAATTGATATCAACTCAATTACTCCATCCGTTCTACTATTGTTCTCTCCAAACTTTTGGACACATGAATTAAGAATAATATGTAAATTGATTAAAAGTGGTAGAACCTACACCTTTTGAATGGTTAATTATCATCTTTTATGGAAATTAGACAATAATAATAAGACAACTCAAAATAATAACTGGAACAATAATAGTAAAACGGATGGAGTATCATATTTATAAATATAATTAAAAAATTATTTTTAACTTAATCAATTTAAAGAATTCAGACCTAGAAGTGAAATTTCTCGAGAAGAAATGTTTTACATGTACATAAGAAAATAAATAATCCTATTTTCTCAATGTTATTTTTGTAGCACATTTTCCCAATCTTATCTATACTATATTAAAAAGGCAGTTTCCAATTAAAAATTAATTTCAAATCAATTTCAAAATTGAGTGGCAATTTTGTAGTTATAATAAAATTGAAGGTTCATGTTTTAACTATATTGTTCTTTTTATTTTTGTTAGGTCCGGAGGGTCTCGAATAGGTGTATGGAGGGGGGGAGGGGGGGGGAGAGAATACACTTATAGGCTATTTTTGAAAAACAGAGGGATCTCAAGATAGAGATCAAAACGAAACTTTACACACAAACTCAGACACCTGTTTATTGAAAAGAGTTTTGACCAAAACAGGGTTGACGACTGATACTGAAAGACTCTTCACTAATGAGTTATCAGTTAAGTCACAAGTGCTTAACTGATGCACGTAAGGCTTCAGTTGAGTTTGATAAAAACAGAGATGTTGTAAGTCTTTCTGACTATCAGAGGATAGATCAGTCAGACTGACAACATACACAGCGGAAATACTTTTGTTTCGCAATAGCCTTTGTTGAGCACGTTGTTAGTCTTAAGTTTCTCTTTGCAATTAATCAGTATTCAGTTTATCAAAGGTAAGAACACAAGTAGGAAAGTAAAACTGAAAGCTGTAAATAACACAGAGATTTTTACGTGGTTTGAAAAACACTTCCTACATCCACGATCGGTTGATCAGACCAACAACTTCACTCTGCAAGTGCTTACGGGTGCACTGCAAACCGATGCTTGTGCTTACGGGTGCATAGCAAACCGAATCCGTGTGTTTGCTAGGTGCACACAACCGAATCAACTGAAGATCCAATCTTCAGTACCAACACACCTTGTTGGATTTTTCACTCCTAGCACGAACTGGCACTAGGATCTCACGGAGTCAGAGTACCTTCCTGAACTCCTTTTCAACTCAAACACTTGATTCTATCGGTCGAAAGGAGGTTTGAAATCTTTCCAACTAAATTTCAAAGAACAAGTTCTTTGGAGTTAGTTTTGACCTAGGCTCTGGGTAAATAGAGGTTTGCCTAAGGTCTAAGAGAATGTATGTAATCAGCAGTGACTGGTTTTTGGCTTTGGGATTCTCTTCTTCGATTCAAGCTTTGGAGAGGTTAAGCTTTGGCTGAGAAACAATTTTGGCAGAGTTTCAGCTTATGTCGTTGAATCGGTGAAGATTGAAGTGATCCCCAAGCGCTATTTATAGGAGAAGTCCTGAATAGATCCGTTGGCGGAGAAGGTCTTCAAGATTTCTTCCGTTGGAGAGCATTTTGAATTTGGGCTGAGACTTCAATCTTCGAGGTTCCTTGTTTGGTGAGAACGGCTATGTTGAAGAGCAGGAGATGCGACGTCTCTGATAAAGTAGTCACCAAATAGGAATGACCTCTACAGAGAAAGGATGATCATGAGATCTCTACATTTAATGCGGCTGTACCTTTTGGAGTACGTGGCTACTTTGAACGTTGGAGGTTCAGTCTGAGGAAGAATGTTTAACTGATACTTGACTTTAGTATCAGTCTGCTGATTCCACGTGGCACACATTAAGTAATCAGTTCATGACTGATTCTTCAACTGATACTTCAGTTGGCAACTTCTGTCTTCAGTCTTCAGTCCTCCGTTCTTCAGTCTTCAGAACATCAACTAAACTAGAAAATAACTATAACACTTGAGTTCGAATAGTTCTAGCCTATTACAATTAAAGCCTATGGATTTTGGTATCATCAAAACAAGGATTGGTATATTCCATTAAGTTCCCAACAATTTTCCATTTCTTTAACTTCTGATTTGTTGTTTTAATTTCTTTCCAAAATTGTGAAATTTAATTAATTATAAAATATTTAATATGCATTTCAAATTAAAGATCACGATAAGAGCTTTAATTTGATATATTTTATGTGAATTTTTTATTTTAAATGTACAAATTAAATTTGTTTAAATATTAAAGTCTTATAAATTTCTCACTCCTCTCTCATGTTTTTGAAAAAAAAAATTATTTTTAATTCTTTTTTATTAGTATTTTTTAATTTTTTAAACTTTTTTTTCTCTTCATAATATCAAATTTTATATTTGTAAATTATTTTTATTTTTTTATTTTTTAATATTAAATTTAAATATATTTAATTAAAATTAATTTTTATTATATTCATGAGTATGATAATTAAATTAGTATTAATTTATATATAAATATAAAAAATAAAAACTATTTTCCCGTGCAATAAGTGGTATATTCCCTTTTAAATTGAAAAGAAATTGCAGATTGAACCTCATATAGAAGAGTCGTGGTAATAAGTAACTCGCGAAGGTAATTAAAAAGAACAAGTTATTGCTGCAGCCTTTGTAAAATTAAAACAAAATAAAACCCGCAAATACATAAACTGCTAAAATACAAGAAACCCAACTTCCGGTTCCAACTCACTCTGAAACTGCTAACTGTGATCCCAAAACCCAAATAGATCCTTCGAGGTCATAACCGGCCGGTCTGGACCGGTCCGCTGATTCTGCAGCCGATGAAGTGTAAATCGGTGGCCTGCATATGGTCGGGCTCACCGCCGGTTCACAGAGTAACCGCCGTCGCCGCACTCCACGAACCGCCGACTCTTTACACTGGCGGATCAGATGGCTCCATCATCTGGTGGAACATTAATTCCTCCCTCGCAAAACCGGTAATTCAAGTTCCGTTAATTGCCTGCGCAAGTTTTTTATGCAGTTCTGATATAATGTTTTTTCAATTTAACTTTTGTTCAGTCTCATGTGCATTGCGTAATCGGATGAATGCGCTGAATTTCTGGTGTTATTGGGTCAATCTGTTGTGAATCTCTTGTCTTGAGAAGTGGACATGGATGATTTAGTCGAGCTCAATTTATAGTTTCTGGTTTCTGTTGAGAATTTTTGGCTTTGATAATGTGGTTTTCATGAAAAGACATAAATTAGTGAGAATATGCTATCTGGTCTCCTTGTTAAGTAATAGAAGTATGTAGTTTAACGGGGTGAATAGAGGGCTATTTTTGTGTTACCACTTCTGGTTCTAATCAATGATGTCTACAGCATGATGGATTTGAGGTCATTTTTCCTTGTATGTGTTGTTACTTCAAATCTGAGAGTCTGTAATGGCTATTTGGGGTGCTTTCATCGCATGGCATATTGATGCATTGATAGCTTAGGACCAAACATAGATAGTTTTTATTCAACAGATGCCGGTTTTGGAATTAAGGGAGATATATGCTAGTTTCTGTAATGAAGTTTTGTCATTTTTCTACCTCTACCAGCTATGATGAACATACACGGTCATATTCACAGTAAAAATCTCTTCATTATCTATTGAGATCATACATACCATCTACTTTCTCTATACCCTGATACAATTCTGTAGTAAACCTTGTTACTAAGGCATGCAAAACTTAGATTTGGCAAAATAAGACATGATTGTTAACTCTACCAACAGCTGGCACCTCAAGTTTTTCTAGCCTTAATAACAGGAAATTAATGGATTGTAGAGAAAGGATGTGACATACTAGTATATCAGGTGGGAAATCGTGTGCTCATGGTCCATGCCACTTTCTGGCTCATGAAAAATGCTAAATTTCTTACTCTACGAATCATCTGTTGCCATATTTTAGCTTATTCAACTTCATATGTATCATTTTCATAATCCAGAGTATCCAGTAAGCGAAATGAAAGGTAACAATAATACTAAATAAACAACCTAATTCTCTATATCACAGTTTTACTTTAACCACATCACATTGAAGCTCTTATTTTGAGCAGATGGACTTCTCTTGCATAAATTATAGTAGAGGGTCCATTACTTTTATACGTGCAGACATATAGTCTATTTCTCTTAGCCACAACAATGATATTATATTTAACAGTTATATTATTCTAACCACTTGTTATTATTATTATAATGCATGTTTGTGGATCAGGAAATCAGACCAGTAGCGATGTTGTGTGGTCATGCCGCTCCAATAGCTGATCTAGGGATTTGTTTTCCCCTCGAGCCATCTGAAAATTCAGTTAAATGTGGTGCACTAATCAGTGCAGGCAGTGATGGTGTATTATGTGTTTGGAGCAGAGAAAGTGGACACTGCAGACGAAGAAGGAAACTTCCTCCTTGGACAGGAAGCCCATTCATGATTAGGACATTGCCCCTAAACAAGAGGTATGTATGTATTGCCTGTACTTTTGTCAATGTCAACCAAGAACATCCTTCAACTGTTTTGGTGGAAGGACATGAGTCTTTGACCGATATAGAGGTACAAAATTCAAATCCTTTGAAATGTACAGTTGTAATCGTAGACTCATTTACTCTTGGAGTTGTCCAAACAGTTTTCCATGGGAATGTGTGTATTGGACCTTTAAAGTCCACTGCAGTGGTATTTACCTCAGAAGATATGGAGACACAGATGGTAATGATCATTGATGTGTTTGGTAAGGTACTATATTTACCAATATTGAAGGACTCTGACCTAAAGGGGCCAAATGTCCCTGTTATGTCAAATGATTCCTCAAATTTAGAAGTGATGGACTGGGCGGATGAATCCAGAGAGAAGGATTCTCTTATGGCCTTTGCCAAGAGGGATTATGTTTTGGCCCTTGTGCATAGAACATATTGCACATTTAGGCAAACACATAATGGAATTGTCTTTGGAAAGATATCTTTCACAGTTGATCAGTTGTGTTTCCAAGACAAGCTATATGTAACGGGTGGCATGTTCCTAAAGGATGATACCAGTATCTCAAGTAATGGTTTTGTGGAAGAGTTTGTAGCTTGGAATAACACAGGTGCAGCTGTTATATACAGGATATCTTACTTGAATGGTATATTTAACTATGATCTTCTATCTGTTATCCCTGCTGTATTGCATTCTTCTGATATGAGACTATGCTTTTCCTTCATACCTTTGAGTAAGTACGTATTTCGTGTTGAGTCAATTTGCTTTCATGTCAAGATACATAAGTTCTGGAGACCTCATGTTACCATCTGGTCTTCACCTGTGCAACACGATCATACTCATAATTCTCCATTAAAGTGTGAAATGCTCGCTGAAGGTGATTTTTTTGATGATTTGGTTATGGACTTCTCTTTGTCAAAAACTGATGGCCTATACCAGAGTGTTCTCGGTGAAGGAGCTATTACGAGTTATGAGATGACTATGCCGGAGAATAGTGTGCCATCTCCAAGTGAGAGGGATAGTAAATATTCAAGTTATGTTACTCATCAAGGAGGTGAACTAGTATCTTCTTCCATGGTCATATCTGAAAATTATCCAGCCCCTTACGCAATCGTTTACGGGTTCTTTAGTGGTGACATTGAAATTGTTAGGTTTCGAATGTTCTTCTCAGCTTTGGAGTCACTTACCCAAAATCCATCTCAGGAGGCAGATCCAAATGAACAGAAGCACCATCTCTCTGGGCACAATGGAGCAGTGCTGTGTTTAGCTTCACATCAAATGGTGAGAAGGTCTGGAGCATGTAGTTCAAATCATGTTTTGCTGTCTGGTAGTATGGATTGCACAGTTCGTGTGTGGGATCTTGAATCTGGTAATCTCATTTCAGTATTGCACCAACATGTGGCTCCAGTACGCCAGATAATTCTTCCTCCGTCACAAATTGAATACCCATGGAGTGATTGCTTTTTAACTGTAGGGGATGATTTATGCGTCTGCCTTGTTTCACTTCAAACTTTGAGGGTGGAGAGATTATTTCCTGGACATATGTACTTTCCAGAAAAAGTCCTGTGGGATGGTGTAAGAGGTTACATAGCATGTCTGTGTCCAAATCATTCGGAAAAGCCTGATCTGCATGACATTCTGTACATTTGGGATGTAAAGACAGGTGCTCGTGAGCGAGTTCTTCGTGGAGTTGCTGCACATTCAATGTTTGACCATTTTCTTAAATCCATCAATGAGATCTCTTTGTCTAGCAATTTGATGAACCGAAATACTTCAGTTTCCTCTTTAGTTTCGCCGGTGATTGAGCCTACAAATTTTTCACAATCTCATCCAAAAGTTCAAGGGAAGGGAATTACTCCTCAAGCATCCACAGCAAGTAAACTTGAACGAAATGCTCCAGAAGCATCAAATATTAGGAATGGAGCTGGTGAAAAATCAGGTGGGTTTGCATCAGGAATCTTTAAGAAGCACCCAATTAAAAGCTCATCTCCTTTCCCTGGAGTTTCCACTTTGTGTTTTGATCTCTCTTCGTTGATGTCACTATGCTCTATGAATGAGTTTTTTGAGGATGGTAGTCACATTGAAGAAAAGAAGCATGTGAAGGGAGCTGGAAGTAGGAGTCCCCAAGATGATCCTCATGGAATGGGCAGATTCTTTGAAGGGAACTAGGGCCGCAGATGCGTAGCCCTCAACACAGGAATGGGAAGAGTAAATCAGCTGGGGCACCAATTGTTACACCAGAACATTATGAATGGGTTCGAACACTTGAAGGATGCCTACTGCAGTTCAGCCTGTCGCTTCTGCACCTTTGGGATGTTGATAAGGAACTTGATAACTTGCTAATAACTGGAATGCATCTCAAAAAACCTGATTCCTTTAATATATCTTCTGGCATATTAGGGGACCGGGGTTCCATGACACTGACATTTCCTGGTTCTAGTTCAACTCTAGAGGTACTATAGTAAATGATGATTTTGATCACATTTTCTGACTCGCATTCTATCTGAACGCATTATATACTTTTATTACAGCTCTGGAGATCTTCTTCTGACTACACTGCCTTGAGATCATTAACTATGGTGTCCCTAGCGCAGCATTTAATCAGCTTAAACCATTCTTGTTCTTCTGCGAGTGGGTAGGGAAATTTATTACAAACATTGGTATTTATAAGTTAGTGATAATCCAAATATCTTCAGGATTTGCTAATGGTTCTTATACCTGTCCAAATATCAGCATTTCCTTTATAAGTTAGTGATAATCCATGTGCTGTTCTTTATTTATTACTCAGTATTATTATTGTTATACTTAAATTTATTCTTCCTTCATCTGGTAGATTCTCACTTAAGCACAACCTACTATAAAACTTTCCTGCAAGTTTATGTGAGAGCAACTGGTTTTAAATACATTGTTGATTAGGAGAGTTAAGACCTGCTAATTTTATATGGACTTTTACCATCACAAAATTCTTATGTATGTGTTGACCAAAATATCTTACCTGCAGTGCTTTAGCAGCATTTTACACACGGAATTTTGCAGAGAAGATTTCAGATATTAAACCTCCTTCCCTTCAGGTAACACATGTTGGATCATAAATTGTATGGACTTTGTTGCTTAGTTACTGGAAGTCTGGGAATTGAAAAGTAAATAGAAATGTCCAGTAAATTGAGACACTCTCATGCCTTACGAGCTATGTGAACCGACTATTTAATGTGCAAAAGAAATAAAAATAGTAGGAAATATTTAAGACAACATCCATCGCCATACTTACACATTTCTCTTCAAGAAACATGTAAATGCGAAATAAGATTTGCTTTTTAACTAGTTGGCCTTTAATATGAAATAATATGATTCTAGTAGGGATAATGAATTTGGAGATAAGACCAACTGTGCAGTGAACTAGTTTCCTTGATAGTTTTTGCAAGCAATATACTATATGCTCTATCAGTAATAATTTATAACTTTGTCCAATAATGGTTGGGCGTACCAGTAAAAGATATCATCCACAAGGTTTCCTTCCCCCAACCTTTATGCTGGTTTCATTCCTGACTGCTACATTTTTCATAGTACGCAAGATGAGAATACAATACAGATAGGACAAAGTAAACGGCTTTCTTCCCTGCCTCCTAAAAGTACATTTTTTGTATATTTTATTTATTTATTTATTTTTATTATTTTTATTTTTAAATCATATGATCCTTTCCATGAAATGCATCTTGCATCCAGTTTCTTAAATAAGCATGTTGTAGGAGCTAAAATTAACCAGTGAAGTATTTGGGGTTAA
Organism: Salvia miltiorrhiza; assembly: GCF_028751815.1. Lineage (NCBI taxonomy): Eukaryota > Viridiplantae > Streptophyta > Magnoliopsida > Lamiales > Lamiaceae > Salvia > Salvia miltiorrhiza. The sequence goes on from NC_080389.1 coordinate 20,403,405, forward strand.
TTTCGTATTGGTTATGATGGATGTCTTGTAGGGTTAATTCCATATTGGTTATGATATGGCCTATGTAGTTGGCTCAGTAAATGCTGGATTAGATTTCTTATATGCTAGTAAAGTGATTTAATTGGACAATTTTGAATTGCACAGCATTTGTCTTTTGTGCATTATAGCATTGTTGTGATGGTCTTCCTCTGTCCTACAGCTCTTAGGTAAGCTTTTGGCAGAGCGAGTTTGAACATGTGAAAATGGCTGCTCGCTCTTTATTTCATTGTGCTGCTTCACGAGCTATTCCCCATGCACTGTGTTGTTCAAAACCCACTCAGTATGTAAGTCTTGACAAAACATCAGAGAAAGAGCATGGAAATGCAACTACAGTGTGTTCTATATCTGATGTGGACATGGGATCTCATGAGGACTTTAGTGAGGAAGAGTCAGAAATAACATTGTGGTTGGAATCATATGAATTTCAAGGTTGGATTTCATGTGTTGGAGGAACAACTCAGGATGCAATGACTTCTCAAATAATTGTTGCTGCTGCATTGGCTGTCTGGTATCCCATCCTTGTCAAACCAAGACTTGCCACAGTAGTGGTTCATCCTCTGGTAAAATTAGTCATGGCCATGAATGAAAAGTATAGTGCTGCGGCAGCTGAGGTTTTAGCCGAAGGTATGGAGAGTACTTGGAAGGTGTGCATTAGTTCTGAAATACCTCGCCTGATAGGGGACATATTCTTTCAAGTAGAGTGCGTCAGTAGTTCATCAGCTAATGCATCTTCACCAAACAATGCGGCACCTCATAGAATTCAAGAGACTTTAGTTGGAATTCTTCTTCCAAGTTTAGCAATGGCTGAAATTCCCGGATTTCTACATGTTATAGAAAGCCAAATTTGGTCCACTGCTTCTGATTCACCCGTTCATGTGGTGTCCCTGATGACTTTGATCAGGGTTGTCCGTGGTTCTCCGAGAAACTTAGCTCCATATCTGGACAAGGTGTGTAGAAGCAATTTTATAATTTTCACTTGTCAAGTTTGCGATCTCCAGATTTCTTCTTCCATGAGAAGTGCCATTGATTTATTGCTTTCATTAATACCGAGTGCCAATATTTCTTCCTAATGTTATTTGCTCGAGAGTAGAATTATGTATGGGTCTATATTCAACGACATTACTTCAATAAATTTTACTTGGAATATAAAGTAGCAGAGAGGCTAAGTTGGTTATGGTGTTAAAAAAAAGTTGACTCTTCTTTTGGTCTTCGATTTTTGAAGAAGAGAGTATATATTATGCTTGTTGGTCTCTTTGTTTCATGTTTGCATAAACTAGGTTTCTTATGTTTTTAACTTGATTATCTCCTCTTTTCTTTACTTTTGGTGGCTCCGAAGATGATAATGTACAAAACCTAGGGAAAAACATTGTTTCTGTAACTTACGTTTCGATTGTCATTCTGCTATTTTTTCTTCTGATAATGATCACTCTCTGTTTGACTATTCGCTGAATTTCTTTTTGTTTATCTGAATCTCTAGAATCTTTCCAGAAGAACAAAATTGATCACATCAGTACTGTCAGGAGTTAGTTTATGGTACAGTTCGTAGGATTGAATCAGTCATTTTGCCTATTCTAACATCTAGACAGGTTTGCAGGTGGTCATTTTTATTTTGCAGACAATGGATCCGAGCAATTCAACCATGCGGCGAAGTTGCCTCCAAAGTTCTATGATGGTGCTGAAAGAGGTTGTACGTGTCTTTCCTATGGTAACCCTAAATGATACATCAACCCGGTTGGCAGTTGGCGATGCAATTGGCGACTTAAAAAATGCTAATATTCGGGTGTATGACATGCAAAGGTAGTAATTTATTACATTCAAATATCAAAGTTCTGTACTGAGATACCAATGTCATGCAAGTAAAGTTATACTCAGGTGCAGAATAATAATCTAATGCATAAGATTATGAGTATGCTAAAACACATCTCTTTGTTTGTTCTCAATGCCCTGACCTTTGACTATGCCTTAGATATATGCAAAACTAACTTTGATGAGTAAAGTACCAGTGATATGACTATGATATCATTTGCAAATACATTTTCATCAGTTCATCTTTGAACTCAGGACAATGGCGTTCAATTCGAAAAGCTATGTTGGAAGCCCTTGTTTGTTATACATGAGCATAGGCTCTTGTAGTTTTGATCAAAAGAAATAATTTTCCATCTCTATATGATCCACACTTTACTTTCAAACTATTTCATGCGATTTGTAACCGTAACCTGCACTGGTGTATGGCTAAGAAGAGAATATCATACATTTTTGTTGTCTTTTTACTCCGGATGAGTACATCATCAAATTTATATTTTTGATCTCACAATTTTGTTCCACTTCGATTGTAGCATGACCAAGATAAAGGTCTTGGATGCCAGTGGACCTCCTGGACTTCCAAGTTTGCTTGGCGGAGACTTAGGAACAGCAATGACTACAGCAATATCCGCTTTAAGCTTCTCACCAGATGGAGAGGTGCATTCTATTCCATACTTCACCTTCCCACATTGAAATTTTAATTTTTTCTGTATAAAAATAAAATATTAGTGCACCAGATATTTTGTTTTTCTGTTTCAGTTCGTCCACCAAAGATATCTGCAATTTACATTTTAAGCCGAATATAAGCCGTGCATCTTTATTATTTGTCTGCTTTGCAATTTAAATTTTTTATTGTATTCACTTAATACAGCTTGCTTGCGTTTTTTTTAGCGATTTTTGCTATTCTTATTATTTTTGATATAATGTTTACTGATTTAAAGTTATTCTCACTCACTCTTTTTCTCTTATCTTCTTGCAGGGGTTGGTTGGCTTTTCGGAGAATGGTTTGATGATTAGATGGTGGTCACTGGGATCTGTGTGGTGGGAGAAACTCAGCCGAAATCTTGTTCCTGTACAGTGCAGCAAACTGATATTAGTTCCCCCATGGGAGGGATTCTCACCTAACTCTACTAGGTCTAGTATAATGGCTAGTGTATTGCGTGAGAATGGACACACCAATTCACCGGTAATTCTTTTTGTCATTTCAGATCTTTCTGCATAAAAGGATCCTTCAATAACCCTATACATACATGGAAACTAAGCAAATAATGATTTGAACCAAGTATCATGAAGTCAGCACAAAGAAGTTATTCATTAGTTCATTCCAATAGGGTTAGTTACACAATAACTGATATCCTATGAGAGATGATATGGACGAACGAGCCTTATTTGGATGCGTTAATCTAATTTATCATATGCATCTTGTTAGGACCCTGACTAACAAAGGTAAGATCCTTGATTTGAAATCTTAATTCTTGTTAGATTAAGCCTGCTTCATTGCACGACGGATTACATTGCTCCAAAATATCTTTGCTGAAGGACCTTTATTCCACCTTGTCTCCATTCATCTGTGTCGCAGGGAGGCAACAAAGCTCTGGCTGAAATGGACAGGTTGAAACTCCTGGTTCAAAATCTTGACCTGTCTTACAGACTCGTCTGGGTTAGTGAAAGAACAGTAAAGCTTTCACAACATTCCAACGAGCTCGGCACCTTCCAGCTGTAAACACTCCTGTAGGCCAAACATCTTCTCAAGTCCTGCTCTAGTTTGCTAAACACAATTTTGGCTTTCATTCTTTTGTTGTAACAAAATAGCACAATCCTCTACCTACTCTACTTCAATCATTCATGTGAAATCTATTACGTTGTAATATACACATTGCTGTAATACGAAGACAAGTTTAATCAAGACGAAGAAGCATTTGTTATGGATTAACTGCAGAAGTGCTCACTTGTGTTTCTCTTTCTTAAATTTCGTTGCGAATCATTACAAGTGATTATATATCTACGAAGCGTGGATGAGGATGACTAAATTAAGTGATTGCTAAATCTACATGCTGAAGTTGAAGCTAGGTAAGTAGGATTGATACATAAAGTCAGGTAGAGTAAATATGTTACATCTCGTCATTGCCTTTTGCTTTGATATATGATGTGTTTCTATACAGTTCTGTACAGATTTTGGGCACATGTTAATTATTCAGAATCTTGAGAGAAACTGAAGCTGCTTCAGCAGAGGGCTCAACGTTTCCATAAGCTTTTCGCAGGGATGGTTGTGAATTCCTTCGTACGTCGTCACGACCACGCTGTTGTCCTTGGAGAGCCTCTGGATCTGTTTCTTCACGTTGCAGGTGTGATGTGTGCATCGGTAGTAGCTCCTTAGCAACAACAGATTACCCACAAAATTCATTGTAGATAGTAATCAACATCAATAATTAAGTAGATATTTTTCAGAGGAATTTCAGTAGCTAGGAATAATAAGATAGGTGGTTGATCAAGTAATACATACATGTCCCTAAAAAAAAGTAATACATACATGTACTTCCAAAATTAGGCAAACTCACTTCATAGACACGTTCCATTTTGAAAGTATATAGATATGGTTGTATACATAGACTTAATTTATAGAATATTATGCTAAAATTAGCCTACTCAAAGAAAGCATATGTGAATTAAGTCGAATTATATTCAGTTTCATAGTCGTTTAAATTGTTACATTTCGAAGTAATAGAAAAAAAAAGGAAATAAATATTTTATAATGAAAAATACTGAAGTAAGATTTCAAAACCATGGTTTTCTTAGCAATACAGGTATCGGACTTGATGGGATAAATAGTTGAAAATTCATTATATTATTTCATTCATGATTCTAATTAATTAAAATGAACAAAGCTTCTCAAGTAAATTAAAAGTAGACTTATTTAAATGTCAGTTTGATATAATCATAACAATTTAATAACTGAAATATCTTCTATATATAACATCAAGGTGTTCCTCGACGAAAAAGAAGTTAGACTATGCATATGTTTATTCAAGCTATGAACACTAATGCTCTAATCTACTAAACAGTCCACGTCAAAATTAAAATCTTTACAAGCGAGTTTGTGTAATTTGATGATCAAATAAAATCCAATGTTTCACTAACAAATACACTCTCCGTCCCCCAAACATCTTCCTAAGGGAGGGTGACACGAGTTTTTAATAAAAGTTAGTTGTGTATTTGATGAATGGAAAATTGGTTCCAGAAAAAAGTGAAGATTTTAACAGTAATAGTGAATGTAATTATTTCCAAAAGTAGGTTAGGAAGATGTTTTGGAGACGAACTAAAATGGAAAGAGAGGAAGATGTTTGAGGGATGAAGAGAGTATTTGTATTTTCATTATCAAAATAAGATCATCCGGAAGCACTGTTCTAATTAGATGCCAAAAGAATAACATTTAAAGAAAATTTAGATTTTTACAGCATAAGAATCGACTCTATCATTTTATAAACTTTGCCTTAAAAGGGTTTTAATGAGGCTCGACCCTTAGTTTGCTTCTCTGTGTTCACATGGGTTCTAGGTTCGTTCTTTTCCTTTTTCTTTTTAAATAAAATCTTACTTTAATACTAAACTTTGGCTCACTCATTGCAATAAAAAAATATGTAGTTCGCGTTTATGTAGCATATTTAAGTCGCTAATTTCAATAAGGTGCTGTTTCCTTTCTCAACTTTCAACTTTATTTTGTCTTCTATCAGAAGTTACGAATATCTCTTAATTATTGTTTTAAATGCTTGTATTGAATAGAATAGAATAGCTTATTATAAAGACAAGCATGCATGACTTTTATCTTTTATGAGTAGATATATATATTTGTACACAGTTATATTTTTATAACCGTGTATCTTTTTCGAGTTGATATATAACATGTATGTACGTGTATGTGTATCTTATTTTCGTTATATTGTTTCATCTACTTTCCATGCATGCGATTTTATTACAATAAGAAAACTTTTTCAATGTATTTGCCGTTCACCTTCCTTTTTAGCTGATAACCAGTTTTTTGACTAACGAAACAAAAATAATAGTACTAAATAATATCGTTAATATACAAACACAACCAAATTACACAACAAAATTTGATTATCTGAAATTCTTTTTATAGATGAGAGTTCTTTTTATCTGAAATTCTTCAAAATATTACTCCATAAAATTTATCTAGTCTTTACATGTATATTTATTTTTAAATCAAATTCTTTTACGTGCATTGCACGTACCAATACTATCCTGCTAGTAAAACAGTGAAAAAAAAAACAAATTATACCTTGGATGAACACTATTCTTGACTGATTTTTGCCCATATTTTCTCCATTTGTAGCCATCATCAAGAATGTCTTCTTCACTCCTCGTATGAAACGCCACTCTCTGCGGAACATATTTCTTCTTTTTCCCAAACCTAGACTTACTTCTGCTGCCGTTTTGATCTACTTCCCTCGACGCCGTCGAGCCAGGATTCTGCTCGATCGAGCCGGCAGACAAAAGGCTAGCCAGATCCATATGATCAGATGATGGAAAACTAGGGTTTTGCATGGATTGTTCTAGAACATTCGTGGACGAACCACTCAACGGGAACGGCGACGAGCCGAAGAAGTAGGGGAAGTTTTCGCCTTCCATGCAAACAGAATATGGGACTTGAGCCAAAATTTTCTTGAAAATGTTGAAGCTAGATTAATGGATCCCACATTAGATTTTATAGAGGGTTAGGTGGGAAAAATATTTGGAAATAGCTAGATTAATATGCATAGGAAGGCTTGGATCAATTTGAGTCATGAGAGGCCTTATTTGGCTTGTAATATTTGAGAAAGCCAACCACAATTCACCTAACTAAACTATGATCTGTTCAACCTCCTCAAAGTAGACGTGCCGAAATGGATTTAATGTTAAAAGTGTCAAAGCAAGAAAAATGGTTTACAAGTAATGTAAGAATAATAGGGTCACAAAAGGGGTGTAAAAAAGTAGAAAAGGGTTTAATTAGAGTGTTGTTAGACAACTACCCTAGAGTTAAGATCAAAATGCAGATGTCTTTTGTTGTTAGGGTTGTTTGGAAATTGATGGGTCTAATCTTCTAAGCGGCATAACCAATACCATATGCATGACTTTGTCAACGGTATATATATAGATACACTGCAAATTTTAATTATCATAATTGAACGCATGCTTTTTGTTTAGCATCCCTAACGTGAAATTAAATATCATATATGTGCATGCAACAAGTTTGTAGTGTAACCTTGGCATGTATATAAAATTATAAAAAACTTTATTGTAATGTGAGACTCTTTCAAACCTAAAAGATGTCATTTTTAAGTAGTATGATTCACTTTTTGCAGCAGATCCATGAATTGTTGATCAGAGGCTGAATTTATTGAAGTATGGAACGTATTTGGACGGGGTTTGGGGGTTCGGAGGTGATAGCCTAGAGCCATTTTTTTTTTTTTTGGCGATATGTAAAGTTTAGTTTTTTTGGATTCAGGTGGAATCCTAACAAATCGATCACTTGCTATGTTAAATGGTTATTTTATGATTTCATTGATTCAACAACAGGTACATTCAAAGCTCAAGAAGAGAATTCCTAATAATTCACAATCTTATTTCAACTAATTTTCACAATTTTATTTTAACTTCTACAAAAATAAATTAATTTTTATCATTAACAATTTACAATCTTATTTCAACCAAAGAATTAACTCAAACTAATATTAAAAATGGCAAACATAACATATAAATTTAACAAATTAAAATATACAATTATTGTAAAATGCTATGCAAATAACGTGAATAATACAAACTCATAAAAGAATAATAAATTCTTTTTAAAATAAATGCTTATATTGAAAAGTGGGAATTAACTTTTCTACTAATTTCAATTATTACTATGTTCTCTTTCTCTCATTTACTATAAAAAATTGGTGCTTTTGACCAAATATAATGAGAAATGAAAATGGATTTATGACGTGAGACATTCAAATTCTAAGATCATATTCCACCTAAATTCGATTTCTTAATAAGGTAAGACGATAAGTATTAGTGTTTTTTTACGGCATATTTAAAATAGAGCTCATTGTTAAAACAAGAACGTAACTTTTAATATTTTTTAAAAAGATAATTATATATTACGAAATTTGAAAATGAGGAGAAGAAGTTACGAAATTTGAAAATGAGAACTATAGCTTTCATATTTTACATTTACACTCTTATTTCGGGCCATGATGGAAGCTATAGCCCTCATTTTGAAATTTCGTAACTTATAGTCCTCATTTTTAAATTCCGTAATATATAGTCATCTTTTTCAAAAACACTAAAAGTTACGGTCCTATTTTAACAATCCTATAGTTTTATGTATTTGGACGTATATGTCAATGATGTTCTTGATCTTTCAAATATAGATTTCAATTCTCGTTTATTATTATTATTATTATTATTATTATTATTATTATTATTATTATTATTATTATTATTATTATTATTATTATTATTATTAGGGGTAATTGCCTGTAAATTAATCCATAACGTTTACACGGAATTGATTTTTGCTCCTATTATAAAAAGTCAGTCTCTAAATACGTAACCTTTCATTTTTGTCTTGTTTTTGTCTGATCATCGATTTTTCTTACGCCAGTGCCAGAAATGACACGGTGGCAGCCGGAATTGACATGGTGGCAGCCGAATTCTCCACTTGGCATATTTATGACATGTGAATTTTTTTAAAAAAAATAATAAAAAAAATCACATCATCATCTTCCCCAACCTCCCCCAATCTCCCATTCACATGTCAAAAATATGCTTAGGTGTCAATTCCGACTGCCACCGTATCACTTCCGGCTGCCACCGTATCACTTCCGGCTGCCACCGTGTCATTTCCAGTGCGGGGTAAGAAAAATCGGTGATCGGACAAAAACGACAAAAAATGAAAGGTTATGTATTTAGAGAAACATTTTAAAATAGGAGCAAAAATCAATTCTGTGTAAACGTTATGGATTTACAGACAATTACCCCTTATTATTATTATTATTATTATTATTATTATTATTATTATTATTATTATTATTATTATTATTAATAATAATAATATCTAGCACTGAAATTGATCAAGAAATTGATATACTCCATCTGTCCCATTAAAGTTGGTCATATTCTTTTTGGCACGGAGATTAATAAGGAGGTTGTTATATTTTAATGGAAGAAGTAGCAAATAGCCCCCTATATCATACAATCCCCTAACACGTTTACATCCCTATCTTTTGATTTTGGGCTGTTAGCCCCTCAACATATCATAAAGAGTGCAAAATGCCCCCTGCTGTTAATGGACATTTAACACCGTTAAGTATTTTCATTTTTTTTAATCTCTTACTAATATTTCTTACTAGCTATAAGCATATATTTTTTTAATTTAAATTTAAATATTTGTCATATTTTTTAAAATAAAATCATTTTTGAATACACACACTTTCACTGCGTTCTTAATTAATACAAGGTTATCTTTGTCTATCGAATTATCTACTTCCATATATCGTGTATGCTTTTGGTTTTTAATTAATACAAGGTTATATTTGTTATGTTTTATTTTTATATACTATATATTAATTGGTACGATTTATTATTTTTGTTTATAATATATATGTTTATGTATATTAAATCTCATCTAACTTTAATTGTTACAAGAACACAGTGAAAGTGTGTGTGTGTATTCAAAAATGATTTTGTTTAAAAAAAATATTATAAACATTTAAATTTAAATTCAAAAAAAAAATTACATGCTTGCAGTAAGAAATAAAAAAAAATAAAAAATACTTAACGGTGTTAAGTGTCCGTTAAGAGCAGGGGGAATTTTGCACTCTTTATTACATTTTGAGGGGCTAACAGCCCAAAATCAAAAGATAGGGAGGTAAACGTGTTAGGGAGTTGTATGATAAGGGGCTATTTGCTACTTTTCCCTATTTTAATTAAGTGTTGCCCACTACAATTAAAGAGTTAATTGTGTCTTCTTCTCACTGCATCTGTTCCAGAAACCGCCGGGATGCCAACGCCGGCGATCGCAAATCGCAAATCTGATCTCACAAGTCTTGCAAAAATCATCAAGAAATGAAGCAAATCTCAAACCAAAAATGAAGCAAATTCTCAAATCTCAAAACAGAAATGAAGCAAAACTCGAATTCAATTTATCAAACACATCCTATTTCAATTAATCAGCTACACAAACCATTAAAAATACTTCATTTCACTGCAATCTCCAACAACCACCACCGTCGTCCTCAAGCTCAAATTCCCACCACCGTCATCAGCTTCTGCGCCACACGTCACCTCGCCTACTCACGCCACATGTTCGACAAATTCCCCATGCCCAATATCTACCTCTACACGACGATTATCGTCGTCTGTGCTCGGGCGCCCAAAATCGCCGCTCAATTTTGCTCAAATCGCAGCCCTAGCCCTCAAAATTGCGCGGTGAGGAGAAAGGGCCGCCGCCGCCTGATAAACACTCATTTTGCATTGTTTTTATGAGTGTTTAAGTGTTCATAGTGCTAAGATTAAGCTTGATTGTGATATTATTTTATTTAAGTTTCATATTCTTGTGTGATATTGCGTTTGGGTATGGTTTTGGTTATTTTGCTATAGGTATGAGTGTTTTGGAAGCTACATCTGGATGTTAAAGATCCAAGTATCAAGTTACAAGTGTTCCGGATGCGAAAATTGAGGAAACGAGCTCGAAGGGCTCGAAAAAAAGGAAGAAACGGAGCAGCCAGCGGACCCGCCGGCTAAAGAGGAAAAAATGGGAAGCGGACGGCGACCGCCGCCCGTCGGAAAATTGGCGTGCACGGCGACCGGCCGGTGCCCGCCGCCGAAGGAAGGAATTTTGTGGACCAGCCGGCGACCACCGAGCTCCCGCCGCGGGGTCGCCGTACCTCCGTCATTTTGTGTTTTTATGCATTTTTCAAGTTCTTTTCAAGCAAAAACTCTATATTTTACCCTGGTACTATATATAGGTCTTCTATTCAGGGTTCCCAACTTTAGTTTTTCAGTTTTATAACTTTAGATTTTCATTACTTTCTAGTTTTCAAGGCTTGGATCAAGATTGAAGATTCAAGCCGCTACAATTGTTCCTATTCAGTTTTATAATTGCGTTCTTTATGATTATGTTTATGTTTTATTTTAATATGTCTGGCTAGTTTTCTTATCTGATTCTAGGGTTTGTAAATAGTTAATTAGATTCATGTGATTTATTTGTTAGTACCTATTTACCTTCCAGTTTATGATTCATAATTCCTGGTGCTTGAATTCGTGTGAATTATCTGATCAATAGTTTGCATGTGTAGTTATTCGGCTTGAGACCCAACGAAGATAGTTGTTTAGCGGATTCAGGAATGTGTGATATGATCTTAACCTTGAGACCCAACGAAGATAGGTGGATTATAGGGAGCTATTCTTAGGAGCTATTGGGAGTTAGTAGATTTCCTTGAGACCCAACGAAGATAGAGAATTTACTAATCTACGATCGTTGCTGCTCTAGAGAGAGTTATTGATTAATTAAGTGATCTCTCATCATAACTGGATTAAAATTGGTTAATAGGATTAATAGATTTATTATGTGGATTTAGTTAATGAATTACTGCCCTAGGATCAGTTGTCATTATTATTTGATTTTTCTACGTGATTTTATTTGCTGATGTTTGAGTTTAGTTCTAATCAAATCTTCATTATATTCGTTTGCCTATCTACTGTTAAAGTTTGTTTAGGAGATAGCTAGAGTTATTTCGTTGTGTCAATCCCTGAGGATACGATACTCGATTGCTACATATATGCTACAAATACACCGTGTTAGTTGCAGTTTAGTTGCTAAGTAAATTAGTGATCACCACCACAGAAAGCCCGAGCCCCAAAGAGGGGAAAAGGTCGGCGGTGGTCGCGGCGCAAACCAGATAGGCGACGGCCATGAGGTCGCGGCGCAGATAGAGGGAGATGCGAGAGATGAGAAGAGAGAAGCTGGAATGGTGGCGTCCGGCCGGAGAGGCGAGAGGCGGCGATGGCCGAATGGGCGAAAGGCGGCGGCGACTGGAGAGGCGAGAGGCGGCGGCGACCATGGGGGTGGCATCCCGCCGGAGAAGAAGAGAGAGGGAAAAGTGGCTGCTCTGTGTGTGTGTGTTTATGTGTGCATAAGGTATACTCCCTCCGTCCCGTTAATAAAGACACAGGTCTTTTGGGCACAGGAATTTAGGAGAGTTAAATTAGAGAGTAAAATGTGTTAGCCTATTTATTTAATACATTTAATTAAACTTTTTAATTCTTCTTTTTCTCTTATTTAACATACAGTTCTTTTTGAAGGAATATTAAACTGAATTAATGCTCCGTTTGCCCGATGATCGTTTCTTGGAATATTATTAATTTATCATACAACAATTAATCCCTAATATGCTCCTATGAAATTAACAACTGCACGTTGGAGTTAGAAACTACCTGAAGAATTCCTAAGAATTCGTCAATCCGTCGCTGAACAGGTCAGCCAACGTCAACGCTCCATTTGACCCTTCAAACGGCCTCCAATCGTATTTTGTGTAGAAATACGACTTCTTCGACTTCGAAAGAGCTTTCTGTGGCCGCCTGTTTCACCTCAATCGGACTTCTGTAGAGCAAGTTATGGCTGTTCTTCGGAGAATGCCAGAACTTGGTTTCCTGCGAAAATCTGACTCCAGCTCAGATCTTCTGAACTGTATCCCGCTCAGCTTTCACCGTTGGATGGACAACGAACTGTGAAAGTCCCATGAGAGAAAAAGCTCCTCACGTTTCCTGCGCCCCACAGCTCTCCAAAAACCCTAATTTTATCAGTGTGTTTTTCCTGAGAGCTGACAGCTGTATTTATAATTATTGAAATACGTGTAGGCGCCAGAAACTCTGTGTGGGGCGTTTTTCTCTTCTTCTAGGGCTAGGAGACTTTGGGCCAGTCCAGGGACCAGATACAAGGAATAAAGATGGGCCTCAAATAAATTAATTTATTTATGGTCAGCCCAGACCATAATTAATTTATAAATATCAGTGCATTCCACTAGAGAACCAATATTGACTTACCCCTTTATTGCCGGTGATGAGTCGGGGCTTGTATTTAGACTTATTAAATCCTCGTATTTAAAATATCCGACATCCATTAATTAATTAGAGCTCTGACAGCCTAAATTAATTAATCTCTTTGTAATCCTTAAGCAGTACCACTCAAACCTTATTATTGCGCCTGAACTTAATCAACCTGCAGGGTTTAGCGCAATAAACATTATTGAGCTCCTTAAGGGGATGTCATTATCCTATACCGGATACGAGTACTAATACAGATAATCAGATATCATATATTAACCGCTATCACCCAAGATACAGAGTACTCAAGTTACTATATAACTCTCGCTCATAGTAAGTCAAAGTGATAAACGAATCAACATATATATCTGAAATCTTATTAGTATTAAGATCTTATAAGTTACCGAGATCTTTAATTCTTCACTTAAGTCAGATAGAAGAATATATATCTCACTGTGGTCCTATCAATACGTAATGACGTACCAGTATAGATAAGTAGTCAAGACAAACTACTTCCATCTATACCACAGCCTAAACCAATAACTTGTCCTAGAGTTATTTCGGCTATGATTATATTATATCTCTTAAGGTTATTCCAATTATATGGTCTTCTGTGATCTACAACACACCATATAATCTACTTATATAGAGATAAAGAACATACATATGCAATCATGAACACAATCAGATAGGAGATTAGATAGTGAACTTAGGAAACATTGTATACAAGCATAAAACGTTCTTACTTTCAGTATACAAATCCAACAATCTCCCACTTATACTAAAGCAAACTTTTAGTATACAATGCGTCTATTTACCAATCACCTAACACTTCTCCCACTTATACTTAAAGTTTCCTAAGTGGGTGGCATCAATCGCATTCCCATCTTTCAATGACCAGTTGCGATAAGCCTTTTTGTGAAAAGAGTAGTAGGTTTCTCCAATATGTGAGAATTTATTCTATGAGCACAAAAACCTCGATTTACGAACTAATCGTATAACTTGGTACTGACTCTCCATGTGTTTGACCCCTTGTGGTTCTTGGATTCCTTAAAGTTTGCAACTGCACTTGAGTTATCACGAAGGTGATGCTCTCACGCAAACTAGAAATCACCCTTATATCCTGAAGGTAGTGGCTAAACCAAAGGTTTTACCTCCCAAGGAAAACACATAGGTCGAGGTAATTATTCTTTGTTCCGGTCAGCCTGGAAATCCGAAATCATATAATCCAAATAGGAACTAAACTATCTAACTGGTAAACTATCCTTATTCTCTAGTCATGGACTTAAGAATATAATTTACCACAGTTCAGTGTCCTTAACTAGGACTATATTGATATCTTACAATCATGCTAACTGCATAGCAATTATAAGATCTCGTATATAGCAATCCATACATAAAGCTATCTACTGCGGAAACGTAGAATACTGTCTTCATTTCCTCAACCTTAATAGGCATCTTAAGACATAGTCTTTATAGATAAAGGAACGCCATATCTAAAAGGTAGCAATCCTTTCTTGGTGGTATTCATACTACAACGAGTATTCTCAGTATCAATGTAAGACACTCAAGATAAGCCCAACATCTTTTTCTAGTGATCCCTTTATTACCTTGATCACAAAGATGTATACTGTACCTCCTTAGTCTTTCATATGAGACTGTTCGGATAACCATTACTTTATGTCTTGACAATAGCTCCATATTGTCGCCAATTAGGAGGATATTATCTACATAAAATGCAAGATAAACCACATCACCGATGACACGAGAGCGATTGATACGAGATGCTTCTTCTTTCTCCCTCACGTAACCTTCAGGTTGTTGCACATGGCTGTCCTTACCTTTTTCAAGGTAATATATATGACATCCATTTGCTAGACCTCGATGGTTTAAGTGAGCTGCTACGGGAAAAATGATCCGAATGTTCTGAGCATGGCACTGGCGAAAATATCATCATAACTTATACCCTTACGCTGGGCATAACCTTTCGCCACTAGTCTAGCTTCGAAAGCTACTACCTTGCTCATTCGGGCCTTATCATTATCTTGTATACTCACTTACAACCTAATGGCTTTACTGCCTCCTGGTAGCAAGATTTTCTAGTATACACCCATATTCTTAATGGATTGCTCCATTGAGGTGTGCCAAGAATATACATTCTCGTCTCCCACTAATTCCAAGTAGATATCTGGGTCGATTCTCTTATATTCACTACCAGGGACTGAATCCAAAGATTCTCCCAAGAACATAAATCGATCGGGTTGTCCCACAACCCTCCCACTACAATGGATCTGTGGTGGCACATGTGTGTCAACAGTGCGTGCAGTGTCTTGTGGTACAAAACTCTTGCACACTTGGCTTGGGTGATGGAATTGCCTGTCTAATGTCTTCAATTTCTTGAAGCACACTATCTGACTTGGATTAGTGATTACTCCCATAGTCCACTTCTAAGAATCGTGTGTCATTGCTAATAACCACCTTCTGATTCTTTAGGACTAATTGCAAAGATACATAACTCATCATCGGACATATTTTTCCAAGAGTGACCTATTTCTTCTCTCCACTACACCATTTTATGTAGGGATTACACGGTGTAGTAAACTGGGTTGGAATCCCAAACACTGACAATGAATCAGAAAAGATCATTCCTAACACATTATTGGCCCTTTATCCCCTTTGCCATGAATGACATGGTCTCCATCTTTTCCTCTATACAGGATTCGCAGGTTCGAAATAGTACAACCTGGATTGAATCCAATGTACTTATTTAGACACGAGCCTTTGGATCCTGTTAAGATAGATGTGACCTATTTCTAGGGTATCAATATATGTGTAAGATCCTCATGAGAGATTAGCCTTAACTTTTCTCTTTCTTTTGTTCGATGATGTAAATGCAATATAAAGGTATTTTGTAGACAAGTTATAGTATGAAGAGAGATGTTCAAAATACCAGAATAGACAACTTTATCATTTCTTATGATAGAAACACCACTATCAAAAATGACATAAGATCCATCTATTCAAAATTTTGGAACATGATAAGGAACTCTCTAAAACTAAAAACTATGTCTTTAGGACTTAAAGACAAGCCTTCAATTGCAACAACTGCGACTCTAGTCACGTTGCCTACGAAGACAATCATCTCATCACTTCTCAGCTTCCTTGTCAGCTTATAAAAAGTTATGCAAGGTGTAACAATCATTATCAGTTTCTCTCGTTATCCACTACTCACAACTGAGTAGAAAACGAGCTGACATGTCTCAGTTACTATAGCAAGTGAAGTACCTTAACCCTTTGCCTTGAGTATTGAAAGAAGAAATCTCCAATACCCAATCTTATCACACCACTACTCCCACTATTTTTCCTTGTGTTTCTTGCCCCTTGGACCCTTCTTCTTCCTGTCATTCGACGAAGAAGATGGCTCCCCTTTGGCAATAACAAGTGCTTGCACATCTCTTTCCCACAACTTCCTTAGCCGTAACTAGAGCATTCAACAACTCAAAAAGAGTATTATCTTACTTGCTCATAACAGCGTTGAGGTGGAAGTTCTTAATTAAAAGACTTGGGAAGAGAGTTCAGGATAATATCGACTTTTGTCTCACCGTCGATACTCCCACTGAGCAAGTCAAGTCTGTCAAAAATTTGCATGACATGCTCGTGCACTAACCTGTGCTCACTCATAAAAATAACAAGATTACTCTCATCAAATTTAAATGAGCAGCTCAGTCCGACTCTCCGAACACTTTCTTGAAATTCAGCATGATGCTAATAGCATCGTGCATGCCCTGATGTTGGAGCTACAAAGTTTATGACATTATACTCATAATATAGCATATAGCCACATTATTCGTCTTATGCCACCTTTTATGTAATTCCTTTTTCTCATCAGTTGACTATTGTTCGGACCATAAGAACGTGGAGTAGTAAGCAACACAAAAATTGTGTTAGTTTGTGATAAAGATAAAAATCCAAAACTGCGTTTCCATTTTATATATGTGGACCGGTTAAAAGACTTTGTGCAAGAATAAAAAAAACAATAAGAGACATAGACATATCTGAAAGTAACGAACATAAAGCACATAATTCGTAACAATAATATTGTAACCTTTTGATAAAACAATATTAGTGAAACCTCCAACGGCTCAAAGAATTCCATATGTAAGCCACGTGGGGTGGACAGTTACACACGAACTCCTCAACCAGACTATTCACCTAGTCATTTAATTTCCATGTCAACTTAACATTTTGACAAAAGAAATTAATAGTTGGCACCTTAACTAGACCATATCATCATCAAGAAGGGACTCCGTGGGGGAGTTGTACATTGTACTTGATATGATATCTAAGCAATGACCACATTTTAACCTTGAAAATTAAATTCTCGAAATTGACATACTCACTCGGACCATGCCGCTTTCAATTTAATTTTCTTGGTTATCTTATTTAATTCCATTCTCCAAAGTACTTGTGAAAATTACACAAGTAAGCCACGTGGGGTGGACCGTTACTGCATAACTCCCACTACTTTAATGGTTTAAATATTTTTTATAGAAACCTCTTCTGACAAGCTTATGAGAAACAAATACGAAGTAAGCCACGTGGGGTGGACCGTTACTCATATTGCTAAACACTTTGTCTAGAGACCGCATGTGGAGGTCTACATAATTTTAAGAATAAAATTAATTAGAAATAACCACAATTTAACTTTTAAATTAAATTCTCGAATTTTGACATACTCACTCGGACCGTGCCGCATTCAATTTAATTTCTTAGTTATCTTATTTAAATCCATCATCTAAAGTACTCGTGAAAAATTATACGAGTAAGCCACGTGGGGTGGACCGTTACTACATAACTCCCACTACTTTAATGGATTTAAATATTTTTATAGAAACCTCATCTGACAAACTTATGAAAGAACAAACATGAAGTAAGCCACGTGGGGTGGACCGTTACTCATATTGCTAATCACTTTGTCTAGAGACCGCTTGTGGAAATCTAAATAATTTTTAATCATCCATAAAATTATTAAGCTTAGTCTTTTTTCTTTTAAAAGGTTTGTACATGCTCAAGCACATAATCCTAAACATGCTCATCTAGAACGCAACATGTAAAACATGCTCAGAATTCTAAAACATGCTTAAGAAAACGATAAACCTAGCATGCTTGTCTGAGCGCAGTTAATAAACACATATTAACAAGCAGAGACAAAAAAAAAAAAAAAACAGCATGCAAAGAGCATAAAAGATTAACACCACGACATGCAAAGAACAGAATTAAAACAATAAAGTTCTTCGTGACCCATTCGTGGAACCCCATATTTCTAATCTATTACAAAGAACAGAAAAGAAATAAAAATAAAACTAAAAAACGTAAACTCGGCCCGAAAAGCTTCAAACAGGCCCGTCTTTGAAACTAGGGTTTGGGCCCCCTAGGGTTTGAAACACGCAGCTAGGGTTTGGAAACCCTAGCTGCCGCCGCCTCCCTTGCACAGCCACTCCTCCACCGCGCAGCAGCCGCCCGGCGCTGCAGCAGCGCCCCGGCGCACAAGGCAGCCCGGCGCTGGCAGAAGCTTCCTCGGCGAGCAGCAGCAGCAGTCGGCAGCTCTCGGCGCCTCCAGCAGCAGCAGCAGCAGCAGCATGGCTCGGCAGCCTCGACACCTGGTCTCGGCAGTCTCGGCTGACCCGACGCGCAGAGCGCAGCGCGCAAAGCACGCACGAGCAGCCCTCGGCGCGCACAGCCCCTGCTCACCGCCTGTCCTCCCTCGCCGTACCTCGCCCGACCAGCCTCGGCAGTACCCAGCACCGAGAGCAACAGCATCCGCACGGCACCGGACCGGACGTGCAGCGCACGGTGCGCAAGCGCACACGCACGTGCAGCCCTCGTCGGCGCACGCAGCAGCGGCCTCGTCTGCCCCCGGTCCGCCAGCAGCCATCCAGCCCGGGAGTTTGTGCGCGCGCCGTGGCGCACGGGGCTCGCGCAGTGCGCAGCCCTTCGTGCCCTCGGCGCCCGCCGCCTCCCGGCTCTCCAACCTCCGTTCATTCGATGTTGATTCGTCGTCGTCTTCGTCTCGATTTTCAACAATTACAGATTACAACGGAAAAATAAATACAATTTGAAATCCTAATCTAACCACGGATTTTCTCGTGGTGAAAAACGATTACAACGTCAAAACGACGTATCCCACGAATCAACAGACCACGAAGAACAACAGCAGTAAAAACAACGCACATTATTAATCGTACATAAATTAATAATAGAGCCAAGAAATTAATCCTGGGCTCTGATACCAATTGAAGGAATATTAAACTGAATTAAAGCTCCGTTTGCCCGATGATCGTTTCTTGGAATATTATTAATTTATCATACAACAATTAATCCCTAATATGCTCCTATGAAATTAACAACTGCACGTTGGAGTTAGAAAATACCTGAAGAATTCCTAAGAATTCGTCAATCCGTCGCTGAACAGGTCAGCCAACTTCAACGCTCCATTTGACCCTTCAAACGGCCTCCAATCGTATTTTGTGTAGAAATACGACTTCTTCGTCTTCGAAAGAGCTTTCCGTGGCCGCCTGTTACACCTCAATCGGACTTCTGTAGAGCAAGTTATGGCTGTTCTTCGGAGACTGCCAGAACTTGGTTTCCTGCGAAAATCTGACTCCAGCTCAGATCTTCTGAACTGACAACGAACTGTGAAAGTCCCATGAGAGAAAAAGCTCCTCACGTTTCCTGCGCCCCACAGCTCTCCAAAAACCCTAATTTTATCAGTGTGTTTTTCCTGAGAGCTGACAGCTGTATTTATAATTATTGAAATACGTGTAGGCGCCAGAAAATCTGTGTGGCGCGTTTTTCTCTTCTTCTAGGGCTAGGAGACTTTGGGCCAGTCCAGGGACCAGATACAAGGAATAAAGATGGGCCTCAAATAAATTAATTTATCTATGGTCAACCCAGACCATAATTAATTTATAAATATTAGTGCATTCCACTAAAGAACCAATATTGACTTACCCCTTTATTGCCGGTGATGAGTCGGGGCTTGTATTTAGACTTATTAAATCCTCGTATTTAAAATATCCGACATCCATTAATTAATTAGAGCTCTGACAGCCTAAATTAATTAATCTCTTTGTAATCCTTAAGCAGTACCACTCAAACCTTATTATTGCGCCTGAACTTAATCAACCTGCAGGGTTTAGCGCAATAAACATTATTGAGCTCCTTAAGGGGATGTCATTATCCTATACCGGATACGAGTACTAATACAGATAATCAGATATCATATATTAACCGCTATCACCCAAGATACAAAGTACTCAAGTTACTATATAACTCTCGCTCATAGTAAGTCAAAGTGATAAACGAATCAACATATATATCTGAAATCTTATTAGTATTAAGATCTTATAAGTTACCGAGATCTTTAATTCTTCACTTAAGTCAGATAGAAGAATATATCTCACTGTGGTCATATCAATACGTAATGACGTACCAGTATAGATAAGTAGTCAAGACAAACTACTTCCATCTATACCACAGCCTAAACCAATAACTTGTCATAGAGTTATTTCGGCTATGATTATATTATATCTCTTAAGGTTATTCCAATTATATGGTCTTCTGTGATCTACAACACACCATATAATCTACTTATATAGAGATAAAGAACATACATATGCAATCATGAACACAATCAGATAGGAGATTAGATAGTGAACTTAGGAAACATTGTATACAAGCATAAAACGTTCTTGCTTTCAGTATACAAATCCAACAGTTTTACTATCTTCTCTCCTCCGGCAGAATCGCCGGCGACCACCACCGCCGACCACCGTCGAAACAACAAAAGCAAAATCAAAATCTGCCATTCTCATTCCTCACATTCCTATTCCCAAATTAGAACAATGAAAATCGAATCAAATCCAAAAATTTGAACCATGAAAATCAAATCCAGAAATCGAAACAACATAACCAAAAAATCGAATCATGAAAATCGAAACAGCACAACCAGAAATTTCTAATCCATGAAAATCTGCCAATTTTATTCTCTCCGATTCCCAAATTTGAACTATAAGAATGGAGGGTTTCAGAAAGAGGGTTGTGGCCTCACCACTACGGCGGCCGAAAAATGAGAAGAGAGGGGGATGGGCGGCGGTTTCAGACGCGCACGTATCTCGAGCGACGCCTCCGCCGCCCCAGAACCAAATCTGCCACTCTCTTCCTCTCTCAAATCGAACCTAGAAATTGAGGGTGGTGGTTTGGCGGATCTGGGTTTTTGAAAGAAGGAGACCGGAGCCGCATGGTGGTGGTTCGGCGGCTCAGGACGGTGGTGGTTTGGCGAATCTGGGTGGCAGAGGAAGGGCGACGCTGCTGTTCGGCGGGGCTAGGGCTCGACCCTCTGCCCCCGTCAGTGTGTGCACGAGCGATTGGAGGCTCACCGGAGGGGGCGAGGGGTGCTCGGCGGTGGCCGTGGTTTGCCGGCGACGACTCCGCTGAGAAGAGGGAGGAGATGGGCGGCGGGAGTGAAGAGAAATGAGGGAGGTGGGTGAAGTGAAATGAGTAGATTAGGATTTTCTACTAATTTATACCATAATTAAGGTTCAATTAATTAGTTATAATTAAGCCATAATTTTTTCCTTATTTGAAAGTGTGTCTTTATTATTGGGACAGCCCAATAAGGAAAGTGTGTCTTCATTAGTGGGACGAAGGGAGTATATGTGTATTTTAAACATAATTTAGGGTTTAATTAGTAACTTAATTAATGGTCCTAATTAAGTTAAATTATTTCCATTTTTAGAAAGTGGCCAACTTTAGTGGGACAAACTAAAATGGAAATGTGGCCAATTTTAATGGGACGAAGGGAGTATTAGAAATTGAATCGGCGCGTTATATCAGATTCAGAGTCAGAATGTGAACCATGTATTCTTGGTCTAAAATGTCAAAAGAATGATAATATTAATAATATAGAAGGAAAGAGTTTTATAAAAATTCTTTCACAATTTCAAGATTTAAATATAATTGTATTAACCCACAATGATATAATAGAATTTTTAAAAACAATTAAAGATTCAGAATTAAGATCAAGAATTATAGATCAATTGGAAGATCAAATGGAAAATACTCCAAGTACTTCTAATTATAGAGAATTGTTGGGTCCGTGAGGGTTACGAAACTGGTATTAGAGGAGGGGGGGGGGAATACACTAGAAGGCTAATTTTGACTTTTATAACTTTTAAAGCTTCTTTCAAAACACTCACTTTCATAAACTGAAAGTAAACTTGACTGATATTAAGGATAAGACAACAAAAAATTTCAGTCAAGACGTTTCAAGTTTGAGAGTGAGCACTATACAGGATTTGAAGAAGGTTCAGTTCAAGAAGCAGATCAATAAACAATTGATCCAATATAAGCTTCAGTCTAGTGTTAGTTAAATCAGAAAGGTGTTATGAATCTTACAAACAAATCAAAGATTTGTCAGTTCAATTAATAACACACGCAGCAGAAAAATGATCTTTTATAAAATAGCTTTTTTGAAGGTTGGGTTGTTAGTTTTCAGAATTCTCTTTTTACTTATATCAGTTTCAGTTGAAACAGTTGAGCGTATAAAAAAGAAAAGTAACAACTGAAAACGATAAAGAACACAGAGAATTTTATGTGGTTCGGATCAACATCCTACGTCCACGGTCAGCTGGTTAGACTGACAACCACTGGGCTTGTGCTTACGGATGCACAACAAACCTTACAAGTGAAACAACCGTTCCAGTTCCAACACTCTGTGTTGGACTTCTCGTCTCTTTTCTCAATCTCGCATATTCGCTAAGACTACTGTTGGGAACTTAATGGAATATCCTAATCCTTGTTTTGATGATACCAAAATCCATAGGCCTTAATTGTAATAGACTAGAACTGTTCGAACTCAAGTGTTAGAGTACTTTTCTAGTTTAGTTTGTCGTTCTGAAGACTGAAGACTGAAGGATGAAGGACTAAAGACTGCAGACTGAAGTTGCCAACTGAAGTATCAGTTGAAGAATCAGTTGAAACTGATTACTTAATGTGTGCCACGTGGATACAGCGGACTGATACTAAAGTCAAGTATCAGTTAAACATTCTTTCTCGAACTGAACTTCCAACATTAAAAGGAAGCCACGTACTCCAAAAGTTCAGCAGCATTAAATGCAGAGATCTCAGGATCATCCTTCTCTGCAGAGGTCATTCCTATTTGGTGGCTACTTTATCAGAGACGTCGCATCTCCTGCTCTTCAACATAGCTGTTCCCACCAAACAAGGAACCTCGAAGATTGAAGCCTCAGCCCAAATTCAAAATGCTCTCCAACGGAAGAAATCTTGAAGACGTTCTCCACCAACGGATCTATTGAAGACCTCTACAATAAATAACGCTCGAGGATCACTTCAATCTTCACCGATTCAACGACATAAGCTGAAACTCTGCCAAAATTATTTCTCAGCCAAAGCTTAACCTCTCCAAAGCTTGAATCGAAGAAGAGAATACCAACGCCAAAAATCAGTCACTGCTGATTACATATATTCTCTTAGACCTTAGGCAAACCTCTGTTTATCCAGAGCCTAGGTCAAAACTAACTCCAAAGAACTTGTTCTTTGAAGTTTTGTTGGCAAGATTTCAAACCTCCCTTCGACCGATAGAATCGAGTGTTTGAGTTGAAAAGGAGTTCAGGAAGGTACCCTGACTCTGTGAGATCCTAGTGCCAGTTCGTGCTAGGAGTGAGAAATCCAACAAGGTATGTTGGTACTGAAGCTTGGATCTTCAGTTGATTCGGTTGTGTGCACCCGGCTAAGCACACGGATAGGTTTGCAGTGCACTCGTAAGCACTTGCAGAGTGAAGTTGTTGGTCTGATCAACCGACCGTGGATGTAGGAAGTGTTTTCCGAACTACGTAAAAATCTATGTGTTATTTACAGCTTTCAGTTTTACTTGCCTACTTGTGTTTTTACAATTGATAAACTGAATACTGATTAACTGCAAAAAGAAACTTAAGACTAACAACGTGCTCAATAAAGGCTATTGCAAAACAAAAGTATTTCTGTTGCGTATATTATCAGTCTGACTGATCTATCCTCTGATAGTCAGGAAGACTTATAACATCTCTGTCTTAACAAACTCGACTGAAGCCTTACGTGCATCAGTTAAGTTCCAGTGACTTAACTGATAACTCATTACTGAAGAGTATTTCAGTATCAGTCGTTAACCCTGTTTGGTCAAAACTCTTTTTAGTAAACAGGTGTCTGAGTTTGTGTGTAAAGTTTCGTTGTGATCTCTATCTTGAGATCCTTCAGTTTTTGGAAATAGCCTATAGGTGTATTCCCCCTCCCCCCATACACCTATTCGAGACCCTCCGGACCTAACAATTGGTATCAGAGCAGGTTGTTCGCAAGAACAATTCTGTTTCTGATTAAAGTTCTAACTGAACTAGATCCTAATGAGGGTAATTTTCTTTGATCAAAATCCTCTCAAGATTTTTCTTGAGCTTGCATGTTCTGTGTTTCTTTCTTGCACCCTATGTGTCTTGTTTTCTTTTTATCATGAACAAGATCAAGAAAGACTCCTCCAGCGACTATATCAATACATTTTTTCGAGGAGTCAACGGACTTGAGATTGGGCCATTGGATTCTGACATCGATGACAGATTCATCTTTCAGAAGAAAACCAGAGTCCAACCCACTCACAGTCAGAAGGAACTTGCAGATATGATCAAGTTGGACAAGAGTATCAGGACCTAAGAATGAGATTTGAAAATCTCCTTAGGAAGCACAGACAGATCATCAGAGAGATTCTCTATGTGCAAGATGCGCGAAGGATCGTCATGCGCTATGTCTCAGACGAAGACAAAGCTGATCGAAGAAATGTTCAAGAGCCCAGACTGATCAACAGACTGAAACTCCTTCAGTCTTAGAAACAAGAACTTCTGCCACGTCTAGAAGAAATAGAGATAGAGTTTAAAAGGACGTCAGAAGTATTTGAAGAAGTGATTCATGAAGGAACACTTTAATTCAGAAGATAGATGAAACAAGAGAAGAACGTGCAGCAACAGTCGACAACGAAGTAGCTGAAGAAGAACCAGTCATCTATTTAAGGGGGAACTTCCACTGTAGTCAACGCCTAATGAAGTACTGGTCAATGTGTAAGTTTCTCTCAACAAGTTCATATGTTTTAATGACTAAGTTCCTTTGCTTCTCTCGACTGAAAACTGTTTCAAGGTTGATGTGTCATGATTTGTACATCTTCATTTCTTTTCTGAATTGACATGTAGAAATTCCATCTAAATATGGTTGTAGCACGTCCACACGATCCCGCCCTTTTACTAACAAGCGGATTGATCCACGTGCCATGTATCCATTTGCACAGATTTCAAAAGTTCATTGAAACTGCCTTGTGCACGATCTTCCACATTCTATTTAAAATCGTTTCATCTTCTGAAAAAGATTTACTATATCTCTGAGAAATCATTTGTGTCCAACTATCAAGTGTGTTTTCTCTCCACGACTCACCGTGAAATCCACAGTTCAATCTCTGTGAGAACATTTTCGAGATTTTTGCAGAAACCTCTCAATTCAAAATCTACACATGGCAAGATCCACGAAATCTATCTCTCAACAAGCAGTATGTTACGAGCCCATCGTCACATCCGAGGCTCTTCAGAGTCTCACTGAACATGTCAAGATTAATGAGATCTTGGAACGCCATGGATGGACAAGGTTTCTTCACATCTCGCCAGAATTCCTTCTCGACGAACAGATCATCAGAGAATTCTATGACAACATCCAGACTGATGAGTCGACTGGTGACTTCACAGCAGACATAAATATCTTCACCAACGAAGATTTTTCAGAATCAACGAAGTTCACTGTCAACGTCTCTCGAGCGGCAAGAGAACTGTTCAACCTTCCAGCAAAAGGACCAGCTCCATTCTTCACTGATGAAGAAGCCACCAATCTCATGAGAGACACATTGATGGATGATGCGTCCTCCGATCTTAACATCACAGAAGTCTTGAGCATGTCAAGACTGCATCCCCATCTCAGACCAATTGCCAAAATGATCAAGAAATGTTGGTTTGGCATTCTTGGATCGCCTGGTCATCTCTCAAGACCACACAAATTGGTACTGATAGCATTACCTCAAGAAGGCTCATTCAACTGGGGAAAAGGGCCTATCTTCAAATCGTGGCTGAAGAAAAGAAGGAGACTTATTCCTCTCGACATCTTCATCAAGGAACAAGAGTTTCATCATTGATCCTTCACAGCACGAAAGGAATTCAATGTTTCTGGAAGAACACCACTCAAGTGTCTTCAACAATCCATCTCATTGAAGGGAAGAAGAGCTCAAAGCAGGGTCGATCCCACAGAGAGCAGGTAAAATCATTCACTTCCCTAAAATCTATAATTTTGGTGATGCGACCACGCCTTAAATTTGAGAGAAAATTAATTATAACTAAGAAAGAAAATTAAATCAAATAAAATACTCTAGAAAAATATCAATAGAAAGGTAATTCGGCTCAAATAAATCCACACTAATTCAAAGCTCTGATCATCGACGCAAAGATTAATTAATCCCTATCAACCAACCAATTATAGGATACCGTGAAACGCAACGGACGTACCCCAATTCCTACTTACTGTATCGATAAACAGCTGGAGACGCCAGACCTGCCTATTTCCCTTATTAAAATATAACCTAGCCGGATACGTCAGTCATAGATTTAATATTCTAATAGCATTAAGATGAAGTAACCCAATTTAGATCAATTATCCTAGATACGCTAGTAATAATTAATCCACCAATTTATTCCTACTACGAACACGGTAGCTTTATCACTAATCAGCCCTATTCCAACAATTACGGATTGGAGGTGCTAATTGACTGTAATCCAATTTAATCTAAGTTGATCAGGCTTAAATAAAATCGGAATTATCTTTAAACCCTAGGAATAAATCGAAATCAATAGGAACCAATTTTAAAACCAATTAGGTCTCACAGATTAATAAATTAGAGTTTCATTATTCTCGCCGAATTAAAAGTTTAGCTACTCATAATTGAAATAGAAACAATCAAATAAAGAAAAGTAAACATGAAAAATAATCAAACACAATAAACAAATAATTGGAATTAAATTGCTACGAAAAATTAAACTAAATAGTTGAATTGAAACTAAATTAAATGTAACCACAAGTCTTCTGCCACCAATATGATTCAGCTGCCAATCTTCAATCCCAAAAAGTTAAACAAAAAAATATCAACCTAATCAACTAAACAATAACCGTGAAATACTAATTGAAAGGAATTAAAGGTAAGTCTAATTCTAAACAAAGTCAACTCCTATATATCTAATCCTAAGTGGCGGCTAGCTTCCTAGAAAATAAACTAATTACATGAATAAAAGAAACCTAAGGTGCCGCTAATCATCCCACAAATGGGCTTCGGCCCTATTACAAAAATTAAAGCATAAGAAAATAATTAAAATCAAGAGTTTTGGACTTAATTAAATTTTAGACAATTAATTCCAAGCCCAATCTCTAAACATCTTCAAATATTCACGTTTTCTCCATAAAAAAAATCGACTTCCACCATCTCTTGATATCTACTAGCATCCATCTCTAATCCATCTAATTCCTGCGCCAAAATATCACAAATTATGTAAAATCATATAAAACCATGGCAAAACACACACTAAACTAAGTAACTAAAATATACACATCAGAAGCTCATTACAGAACTCGAGGTTCAGTCAAAATGAACCTTGACAGTTCCTCAACTCTAGTCAAGATCTCGCTTGACTCTCCTCAACAACCGCACAAACAAGATTCTGAAGAAGCTCCACGAAGGACTCCAGAGAAAGTACAAATCCCAGACACCGAAACTTCTCATCAACAATCGCCATCATCTGCTGTTCCTCCGCAACGTCAAGAAGAACGGCAGCCGAAGGAGTCACAAGCAGCTGACAAAGAGAAAGATCATACAGAAGAAATTATTCCTCCTCTCAAAGGATTCTTCCACTACTGCCTTGACAGCTTCAACAAGAAGGTCAAGTTTGCAGAGCCTGCTGATCTCAATGCTGCATCCTCATCTTCAGTGACTCCGCGCTTGCTCTTCTCAAGAATTATGTGACACTTTTGGCTCAACACTGTGTCACTACCACTTTTCCCTTAATCATGGCAACCAAGCATGCTGAAGAGTTTCAAGACCTCGTCAGCTACTTCTTTTTCATCTTCGTCAAGACAATGCCCAGATCTCAATTTCAGGGAATTGACGAAGTTCTTACAGTTGCTGAAATGGAAGCTCTAGAGAACAGTGTCTTTGAAAAATTTAAAGTCACAAATCTCTGGGACGCTATTCATGACTGGTCTCCCAACTTCAGTCAATACCTAATCTCCAAATGTCTTCTCAAGGAAAATCACATCAATGATGCTGAAACACACTATAAGTCTCCACCTCGTCAAACTATTCTCTCCGACATAAGGAATGAAGACTCAGCTGATGAAGATCAAAAGTCAGCAAGGCCTCTCACTGATGAAGAAATTCAGATGCTAGATGAAAGGCTGATCATTCAAGAAGAGGCGACTTATGAGCTTAAAGTTAAATTGGCCTTTCTCGAATCTACTGTCATGCATCTTCAACAGCAATTGGGAATTCAGACCAAATCCAACGCTGTGACTAAATCTCGCCACAACAAGAAGCAAGAAGAAGACAAGAAGGGAAAATGGAAGAAAGCTGAAGAGTCAACTGAAAGTCCACAAGAGAAACCAAGCAAGAAGCTTCGCATCAATTAAGGACAAAGAAAGGTCAAGAATGTCAACTAATTTTAAAATTCATATTTGTAAATGATGTTCTAGAATTGATTTGTCAACTTCCTTTTGTTCAAGTCTTACTTTGCAATTCGCAACTATTGATGGAATTAAACTGCCTTATCCTTGCTTATCCTTGGTTCTCTTCTTTCCATTCACATTAGTCCATTTTTATGATAATTACTGATTATCAAATCTAGGGGAAACGTTTTTTAGCTTAAATTAGTTATTGATATTTCTCATGACTGGTTGTTGGGAACTTGTTTGAATTAGCATCATCTCTAACTGATGAGAGAATAAGATGAATTTTGCCTTATTGTTGACTAGTGACCATGATTTATTGATGAACGAGTATAATTCAGAATACCTCATTTGAACTTATCTTTTCAAATCATTGCATAAATTGTTCGCCGCCTATTTTCATGAGTAAGAGATTGCGTCAAATATTTTTCATCATTTTGAATCTCTTATTTTAAGGTATTTTTCTGACGGGCATTAATTATGGACTTCAAAATTCATTAAATATGATTTGGCGCACTGATTTCAAACCGCCAATGTCTTTTCAATTGCCCTAGTAACAGTCCATCTTCCACGATCATACTTCGTCACCACGTCCTGCACCTTGTCTCCACTATTCACGTCTCTCACTCTTCCCTCGTCATCACATTCTCTCTTTCTCTCTCGCACTTCTACTAACCATCTTCCACAGTCATCAACTGTGAGAACTCTGTTCCAAAACTCTTTTTCTGCAGATTCACAGAATGACTAAATCCGACGAAAAAAAGTCTGATGCCTAGAAGGTCGATTGTCTCACTAAAGGAGTCAAATACGACCAATCGGTGGATTATCCATCACTTGAGAAGAAACCGGAGCATCCTAAAGTAGAAGAAATTTTGATTTAACATCAGTGGAAGACCTTCGTGACCAAGGAAGCTAACTATCTTCTCACCGATGTTGTTCGACAAGTTTATCAGAATCTGAAATTCAATGATTCCGGTGAACTCTTCTCCGAAATCACTGTGTTCACAACCCCGGACTTCTAAGTCAAACGAGAAGAAATACTCAATGTCACAGAAATTGTCAGAAACCTGTTCAACCTTCCGAACAGTGGTTCCTCACTCTCATCTATTTTAGATGACGAAGCAAATGACACCCTCAAAAAGGCAATGAAGAATCCAGACGAATCAACAGAATGGACACTTGTTCTATCTCTTCTCGAGCCTGAATACACTCTGTTAGGCAAAATTATTCAAAAGTGCTGGATTGGCGCGACAGGAACGCCGGACAAGGCTTCTCAGCCTCAGAAGAACATTATGGCCGCTCTCCTGAAAGAAGGACCCTTCAATTAGGAAGATGCGTATCTCAAGCACCTCTTCAGCGAGCGTAAGAACTCCAAGCCGGTAAATCTACTTCGACAGGGAAACAGGGTTTC
Source organism: Salvia miltiorrhiza (assembly GCF_028751815.1). Taxonomy (NCBI): domain Eukaryota; kingdom Viridiplantae; phylum Streptophyta; class Magnoliopsida; order Lamiales; family Lamiaceae; genus Salvia; species Salvia miltiorrhiza. The sequence goes on from NC_080389.1 coordinate 20,433,586, forward strand.
CCAAATTATCATTCAAGGGACGAAAGATCTCCCTATTGTTTATTGGCCGGAGATGCTGCCATTTACAAACAACTATCGACTTCTCAAAGTTGCAAAAGGTGGACCCAAACCTTCCCCTAAAACGAAGGTAATCATTCTCTCCTCTCCTGAGTCAACTGAATCAGAAGTCCCTGAAACCCTCCACTTCAAATCATACCATTCCCACAAATGTACCCCGTCGATCTCGTTCCTCTTTTCCAAAAACGACATCCAAACTTATCCCCAAATCAAAGCCTAAAACTGGCTCAAGGAAGCCTATCTCTTCTAAATCCAAAGGTAAAGTTGTATTGCAAACTACTTCTAAACTAACTCCCACTGGTTCATATGCTAAAAGGCAAGCAATCACAGCACTGCAGTCCGATGCTCAACAAGATGCAACAAATCACCTACGACATCTTCTTAGTGATTTTGATACATCTCTAGAAGTCTACCAGAATCTCCATAGACTTCTCACCTACACATTCCTGAATAGGGCTGGGAATTGGGTCGGGTTCGGGTACTCTACCCGAAAAAATCGGGTACCCGAACCCGAAAATCCCCTAAACCCTATACCCGACCCCGACCCCGAAATTGAAATCGGGTATTCGGGTACCCTAAATTACCCGAGTTGACTCAGTTTCCCGTTTCCAGTTTTCATCGAAGAAATCAAAACTCACAACGAAATTCCACCAAAATTCAACCCCCACGAAATTCCATCCCCACGAAATTCAACCCCCACGAAATTCCACCAAAATTCAACCCCCAATCAAAACTCACAACGAAATTCCATCAAAACTCACAACGAAATCAAAATTCAACGATATCTGTTTATTTAAAAAAAAAAAGGAAGAAGAAGAAGCAGCAGCGCCTGTTGGAGCTCAGAGCGGTGCGGCCGGCTACTGCGGGGCGAAGTCGTAGGCGGCGGCGGAACGACGGAAACGACTGGCGAGGGTCGAGGGTATCGAAAACGGCTGGGCGACTGAGCAAGGGTCTCGGATCTGGGGACGATTGGCGAGGGTCGCGACGTCGAGGAGACGGGAATGGCGGGCGGGCAAGGGGCGCTGGGTGGGAGGCCGGAGATTCTCTGGAACAGCAGGGCGGGAGGCGGAGACGGAGACTCTGGAATTTGGGCGAATTTGGGAAATGAAGGGAAATATGGAATTTGGTGGAATTTGGGCGAATATGGGCATTGGGCGAACTGGCGAAGGGAATTAGGGAAATAGGTAATTTAAAATACATTTAATTAAATAATTCGGGTATTTCGGGTATACCCGATACCCGATTTTCTAACACCCTAAATACACGATCCCGACCCCGAACCCGAATTTTTCGGGTATAGGGTACCCGATACCCGATTTTTTCGGGTCGGGTATCGAGTACCCGATTATCCGATCCCGAAATTCCCAGCCCTATTCCTGAAGACGGCTCCCTGCCCTCAGGTCAATAGTCTTCAAAACGCTGAAACTGAAGACTCGTTCGAAATTGAAGAAGCCTCCTTGATCAGTCTCTTTCAAATCACAAGAGTCTGGGATGTAATCTATGGCTTCGATAAATTTTCCATGGATTATCTTGAATCCCTAGGCTATTCCAGGCACACAATGATTCTCAACCAGGATGCTGGCACATCCAAAATCTTTGAAGAGCCTACAGTCCCTGAGTCTGTAGATACTTTGCCTATTCCATCGCCATTTCATCAGGATCCAGTATTTGAGATCCTTTTCCGAGAAGCATCTGCATCTGAGACTGCTCCTCAAGCAGACTCTGCAGCTGATATCACTTCTCCAGAGCAGCTAATGACTGATCCAATTAGTCAGTTGCTGATTGAAACTTCAACTGCTATGCCATCCTCATTTGATGATTTTCAGCCCAGCGACTTTGATAAGGCTGCACCTCCTTGCTCCCCGCCTGCAGCAGAGATAAAATCAGCTGACAACGCTGATCCCTCATCTCCGGAAGGACGTGTTGAGGATATCACAGAAACTCCTCGACCATCGTCACCACCCATCTTCACCACTGATGAGCCCACTCCTACAGAGGGCCTCAACATCGATCAAAGGCGTATGCTTGCTACCTCCTCTCGGACTGAAGAAGAAGTTCTCCCTTCTGCTCCACCCACAGCTGATGTTACCTCAGCTACTGATGCTGCTTCTACCTCTCAAGGACCAGCACAGGCACCCCCTGCTTCCCCTGAGCAACCAGAGGAAATCGTCGATGCTCCGCCTGAGCAACCAGAGGAAATCATCGAAATCTCTCGCCAACCCGGTGTCATTCGATATGACTCGGATGTTGACACTGATGGATTCCTCACCGAGTGGAAAAAGAGAGAACCCATCAGAACTCAGTTCAAAATTCCTGAAGGAATTGAAAATCCGATTGATGCCCTACTAGATGTCATCTCCGATCAGCAATTTGCAAGCGAAACACTCAAGCATGAAAGGGAACGACAGGACATCCATGGCGCGAAGTTCCTAAGGTACCTCAGAGCTGTTGAAACTCAAGCTCAAGATGACATGATCGATCATGATGCTCGCATCATCGCTCTTCGAAGAAGAATTCATCGACCCGAAATTGATCATCTCACTCTCCAAAGAGACCTACTTCAAGACGAATTTCCAAAAATTCAGAAGGAACTCAAAGAGCTTCATCAATACGTCTTGACAGTAGAAATATAATCCAAGCAGCAACTTCTTGATATTCAAGATAAACTTGGAAAAATACGCATCGAGTTCATGACAGACTTCATGATTACTACAGATGCTCAACTGATGATCGCGCAAGAACTCCGACCAATCCTTGTTCGCCTAGCAAAAGTTGAAAGTGAGCTGAATTCTGTTTGAGAGTCTTCCAACTCTTCGCTCATGTAATCGATGCTGAGCGACATCAAGGATCTTCAGAAGAAGGTTAGCTCTCTCCCTCGTGATGATGCTAAAAATGGGGAAGAGTATTTGGAACCTTCCTTACCCAAAGATCTGGCACAAAGCTTTGCCAGGGCCCAAGCCATCTTCTCTGGCACTACCAACACCACTACGCAAGCTCCTTCTGTTTCAAGAGACCTCAGCAGAAAGAGATCAAGAGAAGAAAGTTCATCTTCCAAGAACCCAGAACCGAAGGCCAAGAAAGCTCTCTCCATGGGCGAAGATATTTCACAATCCTTCACACAGAGGCTTCAAGAACAACAAAGAATAGTGCAATATATCAGCGAAGGCCTCTTGGCATCCCACCTGGATAAATGTGAATGACAAGATCGTTGGATGCCGTCTGATAAGAATGAATGGTGGGAAAAGCTGAAAGATAGCTACACCAAATGGGTTGTCTTCGCAAATCTAGCAGAGAATTCCAAATTGAAGCTTGGAAATACTTTCTTGTCAATTGGCCTAAAAGAGCGATGGTTATGAAGATGCAGGCTGCTCAGAAAGATGCTGGGATTCCGACTTCAAATTCTCTGAAGAAGACAGTCTGTCCTCCAAGAACCAGAAACGGCGTTAACAGAGATTCCATCAGAAGAGAAGTCGAAAGCATCTGCAAAATTTGGAAGGTGCCTACTAATGTCCAATCAGAGGCTCTTAACAATATCAAGAATGCAGTCTTCAGCTTGTATGGACAGAAACCTTAGTTTTCTGTTTTGTTTCCTTAAAGAAGTCTTTTTACGCGTCCTGTAATTCAAACTGATGTCTTATCAGTTTCACCTTTAAATGAAAAGAACTTCTTTTGATCTCAACCTGAAGACAATGACTCTTCGTCCAGGCTTTGATTAATGCTTATCTGTCTTCTCCTCATTATGTGTTTGAACTGTTGTGTTCTTTCTCTTAGTACAAGTTTTAGGTTATATTGTTAAGGGGGAATAGTATTCACCCTGTTTTAGAACTTGTGCTCTGAGTTCAATCTTTTGATTGTCTAGAACTGTTGTGTGGTTTTGGCATCATCAAAAAGAAGGAAATTATTCGGAACTTAATGGAATATCCTAATCCTTGTTTGATGATACCGAAATCCATAGGCCTTAACTGTAATAGACTAGAACTCTTCGAACTCAAGTGTTAGAGTTCTTTTCTAGTTTAGTTTACTGTTCTGAAGACTGAAGACTGAAGGACGAAGGACTGAAGACTGAAGTTGCCAACTGAAGTATCAGTTGAAGAATCAGTCCGGAACTGATTACTTAATGTGTGCCACGTGGATTCAGCGGACTGATACTAAAGTCAAGTATCAGTTAAATATTCTTCTTCGGACTGAACTTCCAACGTTCAAAGGAAGCCACGTACTCCAAAAGTACAACCGCATTAAATGCAGAGATCTCAGGATCATCCTTCTTTGCAGAGGTCATTCCTATTTGGTGGCTACTTTATCAAAGACGTCGCATCTCCTGCTCTTCAACATAGCCGTTCCCACCAAACAAGGAACCTCGAAGATTGAAGCTTCAGCCCAAATTCAAAATGCTCTCCAACGGAAGAGATCTTGAAGAAGTTCTCTGTCAACGGATCTATTCAAGACCTCTCCAATAAATAGCGCTCGATGATAACTTCATCTTCACCGATTAAACGACATAAGCTGAAAGTCTGCCAAAATTGTTTCTCAGCTAAAGCTTAACCTCTCCAAAGCTTGAATCGAAGAAGAGAATACCAACGCGAAAAATCAGTCACTACTGACTACATATATTCTCTTAGACCTTAGGCAAACCTCTGTTTATTCAGAGCCTAGGTCAAAACTAACTCCAAAGAACTTGTTCTTTGAAGTTTAGTTGGAAAGATTTCAAACCTCCCTGCGACCGATAGAATCGAGTGTTTGAGTTGAAAAGGAGTTCAGGAAGGTACCCTGACTCCGTGAGATCCTAGTGCCAGTTCGTGCTAGGAGTGAGAAATCCAACAAGGTATGTTGGTACTGAAGCTTGGATCTTCAGTTGATTCGGTTGTGTGCACCCGGCTAAGCACACGGATAGGTTTGCAGTGCACTCGTAAGCACTTGCAGAGTGAAGTTGTTGGTCTGATCAACCGACCGTGGATGTAGGAAGTGTTTTCCGAACTACGTAAAAATCTATGTGTTATTTACAGCTTTCAGTTTTACTTGCCTACTTGTGTTTTTACAATTGATAAACTGAATACTGATTAACTGCAAAAAGAAACTTAAGACTAACAACGTGCTCAATAAAGGCTATTGCAAAACAAAAGTATTTCTGTTGCGTATATTATCAGTCTGACTGATCTATCCTCTGATAGTCAGGAAGACTTATAACATCTCTGTCTTAACAAACTCGACTGAAGCCTTATGTGCATCAGTTAAGTTCCAGTGACTTAACTGATAACTCATTACTGAAGAGTATTTCAGTATCAGTCGTTAACCCTGTTTGGTCAAAACTCTTTTCAGTAAACAGGCGTCTGAGTTTGTGTGTAAAGTTTCGTTGTGATCTCTATCTTGAGATCCTTCAGTTTTTGAAAATAGCCTATAGGTGTATTCCCTCCCTCCCATACACCTATTCGAGACCCTCCGGACCTAACAACTTCACACGTCTTGCTTGCGGGGCTGAGAACTCTTCGAGTCTAGAAAACTGTCTACGACTCTAACTCTCAAACACTCTTTTCGCTCGGTTGAAAATAGAGTTTGTACTACCAACTAGATTACAAAGAACATGCTCTCTTTGATCGACATCTAGGTTTAGGATTTACAAAGGAATGCCTAGAGGTTCTAAGAGAATATATGTAATCATATAACTGATTTTTTTGGCTTGATCAATTCTCTTCTTCGATTCAAATTATGGATAAGTATGAGTAGGCTGACTTGCGGATCTGGCAGAGGTTCAGCAAAGTGTGCTTGAATCGGTGAAGATTGAACTTGGAAGTTGAACCTATTTATAGGCAAAGTCTTGAATAGATCCGTTGGTGGAGATTGTCTTCAAGATTTTGCCGTTGTGAGATAACATTTAATTCGGGCTCAGGTCTTCAATCTTCTGATCTCCTTGAGTCTGAAAGAAGTAAAGTCTTCTTTCTTGGAGATGGTGTTGCAGGCCAATGTGACATAGCAAGAGAGGCTTTGTGTCAGGAAGGATGATCTCCTATCTTCGGCATTTAATGCTTTTATCCTTAGCATTAATTGCACTATATACAACGGTTGACTACTTTAGCTTCCTGGGGAATGGACTGATGCATTCTCAAGTATCAGTCCAAGTATAGTCATATAGTCTTCAGTGCCATCTCTTCAATCGGCTCTGCTGATCATGTGTCTTTAAACTTCTGCTTCAGTCAATATCCTTCATTCTTCATTATGTGGTCTTCAGACACAGATCTTCAGTCTTGGCCGCTTCAGTCTAAACTAGTGAGGACTAAAACACTTAAGTTCATAAAGAGAATATCAGTCTAAAAGAGCTTTCTAATAGTTTTGGTATCATCAAAATCAGGAGGTTGGATATATCTTTTGTGTCCCAACAAGAATCTAGAAAAGATATATCAAGTCCAGAAGGACCTTATATGATGTCAGAAGTTTATAAAATAATAAGACAAAAGAAAATAGAAGAAAATCCTACTTCTACAAAATGATATCATAATAGAAATAAATAATTTAAAAAGAGAAATACAAGAATTAAAACATGAAAATAAAATTTAGATTATAGAATTTCTAAAATGGAAAATTCTCAAAAGGATTATCGAACCATTTCGAAATTTTATTTATTTGGTCTGCATAAACCTTTTTATAATTAGGTCGTAATTTCTTATCAAGAGTACTAATTTTTAGGTTTTGAATTTTTTTTGCTTATCTTTGGTTTGTTTTCTCGGATCGGGGTTGTCTGAGGGCGATGGTTAGGCCGGAGCTTTCGAGACAGTCCTTCTCATCCTTCGTTTCTAGCTTCTGTTATATTTTGCTTCTTATAGATGAGCACTCTTTTTCCTTCCCAAAGATTTTTCCCTCGCAGGTTTTTTCGTAGGGAGGTTTTAACGAGGCTCGACCCTTAGTCTGCTTTCAAGGGTTTAGATTTTACTGTGCTTTCAAGGGTTTAGGTTTTTTTTGTTTTTCTTTTTAATAATACGCCTTATTTCATCATTTAGGTTTTGAAAATTTTCTTCTTAGAATTAATTCTTCTAAATCCTTCAGGGATTTTATTCTGAATCCTATTATTTCAGGTAGTGGTTGTATATTAGGCAATAGCATAACCATTTCTATTTCTTTCTTCTTCAATAATGGGGTTTTTCTTTCTTCCTTATTTCCTTGATCACATCATATAATACCAAGATTCCATTTCTTTGTAAAAATAAAAAAGTAAAAACATAAGAGGGATTTTACGTACCAATTTTAAATAGGTAGAATGATTAGAGGAATAGTGTCAAAACACTGATTACAGTAAAATAATATCAGTCATCAGCTCAAATTTTTCAGATCAAATTTCGCATAAGATACTTTTCGCACAAAAAAAATAGTGAATTTCTATTTTGTGTAAAATGTGGAAAAAGAAAAGAGACTTTTAAAGGCATAAATTTTTGTTATCCCTCATTTTCCCATAATAAATTGATCCATTAAAGTAAACGCACCCTTCATATAAAAAAAATTTAAAAATTATCTACGAATTCACAACTAGTCGAATTCACAACTAGCATTAAATTTAGTTGTGAATTCAAGTTTTAAAACTCGAATTAACAACTGAATAGCTAGTGTTGGTTGTGAATTCTAGTTTTAAAGTTTGATTTACAACTAAAAAAGTGTTAGTCGTGAATTCAAGTTTTAAAGTGTGAATTCACAATTAGGTATATTGTTAGTCGTGAATTCAGGTTTTAAAACTCAAATTCACGATTGACATTATTTCTAGTTGTGAATTCAAATGTTAAAATTTGACTTCACAACCAGTAATAGAGTTGCTTGTAAATTTATCAAACTATTTATGAATTCTAATTTTAAAACTCTAATTCACAACTAAAACAACTAGTTGTGAATTCGAGCTTTTAAACTCGAATTCATCGAACTGATTGTGAATTCTAGTTTTAGTTGTGAATTCAAAAACATTAAGTTGTGAATTTATAGATGTGATTGTGAATTCAAGAACAGTAAATTGTGAATTCATAAATGTGAATTCAAAATTATTAATCAATTATCACTAGCAAAATTAGACAATAGAATAATAATGGTTTTTCAGTTTGTGGCAGCGCAGCGGACCCCACGTCCTCCTCCTCCGTCTTGTCTGCTCGTCGATCGTCGGAGCATCCGCCGACTCTCCAGATCTGGCCTTCACTGTTATCTTGGGTCGATCTTTTGACCTCGCGCCATGATGACTGTATAACCCTTTTCAGTAGGATCTGAGACTTTTACAATCCTGATCTGCAAGCATCTGGTGTAGCCTTCTTTCACGGTGAGCAACTCCAGGAGGCGATTATGTCGATTTTGCAGTCTGTATCATAGACTGCTGCTTTAAGAACATTGCACAAAAGCTCCTTTATTGTTGAAAGTTGTTTTGCCTCTCCAATTGCACAACCGGTGGAATAATCAGTTATGTGAACCAGCACACAGAGAGAGAGAGAGATGGAGATGATGTTGTGAGGGAGGAAAAAGAGTGGTCATTTTTTTTTTTAATTTTAATCTAAAGGTAATTTTTTACGTTTACACAAAAAGGGATTAATTTTTTAAAATTTTATCACATAGGCTATTTTTTAAATTTACAATAGGAAATAAGCCAGTTTCATATTATTATTATTATTATTATTATTATTATTATTATTATTATTATTATTATTATTATTATTATTTCATGTCTGAGAAAGTGATTTTAGCAGGTTTACGATCCACGCTGAGCCATATTTTACCCACTTAATTCTGCTGGCGGGGGGTTGTTAAACTAAAAGTTTTCATGGGTTGATGACTTGTAAGGGTTGGGTCATCAACGCCTGTACTTCATGGTTGAATTCAATAATATTAGTTTGATTGGAATCAATAAATTTACTCATTTAATATTATGTCATCTCATCTGCACTACTAGAGTAGTGCTAAACATAATTAGTTTGATTGGAATCAATAAATTTACTTCTCATAGAACCTTTTAGTTTTTAATCTAGTATGTTCTGAATACATTTGAATTTATTTCACACATAATTAAGCTGTTAGATGTTTCTGATTAAATGCCCTATTTAATTTGTTTGTTGTTACCACGACAAAAATGTCAAATAACATAAAAATTATAGTTGAATTAATTTTGGAGTATAATGATAAAAATGGGTGTTCTAAATATAATCTATATAATAAAAAATAAAAAAAATCAATTATTTTTCTCTCTCTTCTCCCTTTAATTTTTCTATCATTTTTCACTTTTATCTTCTTCTTCTTTATTTTGATTATTTTCTAAACATGGTCAAATTTGATTTATAAAACATATTTGATCAATATGCATTTTAAATTAAAGATCATTATAAGATCTTTAATATGATACAACCATTTTCAAAAATGAATTTAAAACATAGTTATGAAAAGTTTAAGATTTTAAATATTTTATTTTCTCTCTCATTCCTCTTAGTGTTGAACACACGAATTATTTTTGGGTTAATTAATTGTAAATTTTACCCATTCTCAAAGACAAAAAAAAAATACCCACAGAAACTAAAACATATAAATAATACCCATTTTTTTTAAAAAAATTGACATTTATACCCTTTAGAATAGAAGAATTTCCAAATAAATCACCTTCCCCCCCAATCGCAGCCCCTTCCCACTTTTCTTCTCTCTTTCTCTCTCTCTCTCTCTCTCTCGCGCGCGCTCTCTCTCTCTCTCCACGCTTCCCCCCCTCCACCCAGCTGCACCGCGCTTCCGTCGCGGCCTCCCGCCTCAACCTCTCATTCGCCCAGCCTCTGCTTCGCCCCTCAACCTCTCCTCCGCCTAACCTCTGCCTCGCCCTTCAGCCTCTCCTCTACCCAACCACCCAGCCGCACTACCCTCTTCTGTCTCTCACATTCTCTCTCCACCGCCTCCCCCCTCAGCCTCTCCGTGGCGCTTCTCCTTCTTGTCGCGCTGCGCGTCGCCTCCAAGATCTACAGCGCCCCTCTGCATCGTTGCGCCGTTTCTCCACCTCGTCGGTTCAGTGCTTGATGCTTAGTTGCTCGACACTTAATCTCGAGCAATAGTTTAAATTGAACTATTGCTTGATGCTCGACACCTCCTCCTCGTTGGTTCAGTGCTCAACGGTTCAGTCCTCAACACTTAGTTGCTCGAAACTCAATGTCTCAACGCTCGACACGCGATGCTCGACGCTCGATGCTCGAGGTGTCGAGCAATAGTTCAAATTGAATTATAGCCCGGTCCTCGATGCTCGACAGTCTATGCTCGACACTCGACACTTGAGTGCTGGACGCTTCAGTGTCGACCAATGCGAGAATATTACATAAGGGTAAAAATGTCATAAATGAGTATAATTTGTTGTTTTGTAAATAGTGGGTATGTTTTATGTTTTATCTTTCAAAAAGGGTATATCTCATTTTGCCCTATTTCTTTTTCTCTTTATATTTTATATTAATTTTTATTTTCAATACTTTAGATATCAGTTTTATATTTTTATTTATATATAACTTAGTTATAATAATGTTTAATGCAATTAAGAAGAGTGGCATTATATTCATTCTTTTAAGACTCATCAATTTTAAAAATGAAATTATAAAAAGGCAGTATTTATAATTTTAATATATTTATAGATGAATAATTAGTTTTATACTAAATAATGTAATTTCTTATTTGTGTGCGTGTATTGGCCAAGCGGTAAGGGGTTAATGCTTGAGGCCAAAAGTCTTGGGTTCGAGTCTCCTGTGGCGCGACCTTTAAATTTTTTTATTTAATACTGTTAATTTATCAAAAAAAAATCTAATGTAATTTCTTATTTTGTTTAAATTTTTTTGTAGTTATGTTTATCTATGAATCATTTATTCATTTATATAGGCATATTTGCTATTACCTTTTCTTAATTAAAATTAATTTTACATTGACATTTAGATTGCCGAAAGGAAGCTCAATCCGGCCATGAAAGAAATAGTGATGAATGAGATATTGAAGCTTTTGGATCTGGGCATAATTTATCCAATTTCAAATAGTAGATGGGTGAGTCCAGTTCACATTGTGCCCAAGAAGTTGGGCATACAGGTGGTAGAAAATGAGAAGCATGAGCTAATTGTTACCAGGCTACAAACCGGATGGAGATTATACATATACCATCCAAAACTCAACCAAAAAACACGAAAAGATCACTTTTCTTTGCCCTTCAACGACGAGATGTTGGAGAGGTTAGCGGACAACCAATACTTCTATTTTCTGGATGGATATTCGGGCTACATGCAGATCTGGGTAGCTGAGAAGGATCACAGAAAGACGACATTCACATGTCCATTCGGTACTTTTGCCTATCGAAGAATGTTATTTGGTTTGTGCAATGCTCCGGGCATATTCCAACGATGCATGATGAACATTATTTATAACCTATTGGTGAATTGCATCGAGGTGTTCATGGATGACTGCACTATCTATGGAAAGATGTTTGAGACATCTCTCAAGTATTTGTGCAAAATCATGAAGAGGTGTGTCGAGAAGATCCTAGTTCTCAACTATGAAAAATGCCACTTTATGATCAAAGAAGCGATTATATTAGGGCACGTAATTTCAGAAAGATGAATTGAAGTAGATAAGGCTAAGGTAGTGACTCAACTAGAAACACCTTTAAGTTGACTTGCAATAGAACAAGGACATCCTAGTAATGGTAAGTTGACCCAGTGTCATCTCTCAAGGAAGATCTTAAAGGGCAATTAATTATGTCACACAAAAACAGTAAACTAAGGATTATTAAACTAAAGCTTGGAAAAGTAAACTTATCGTGAATTTAAACTTAACTAGGCAAAAAGGGATTATTAACTAATGCTTGTAAATTAAAAGCTTAATCTTAAAATTAACTAGGCGAAATAACTATAAAATCCTAGGCAAGATTTAAACGCAATAAAGTAAAAGCAACTTGGAATTTAAATACTAACTAGGAATTTAAATACTTGTAATTTAAAAGCTTCTAATCTAATCTAACTAGGCAGAAACGAAATTGCATAATTTAAAGGAAAGCATCATAAAAACGCATAAACTAAATTGCATAATTAAAAGTGCAGAATTTAAATTGCAGAATTTAAAGAAACGCAAGTAAAAGCAAATAAATAAACTTGATTAAAGAATACCGTAAAACCGTCTCGAGAAGCAATCTGTCACGTAATTACAACTCTAAACGAAGAACTAATCTAAAACATGAATTGAAAGAACTATACTACACTAACCAAGAACATGAATTCGAAACTAAGACTAAGAAAGCAATAAACCTAAACTTTGGCTGCCTAGCGGAAACTAAAGATTAGGGCAAAGGATTATTATCGAACTAAACTAAATTAAGTGCCGGAGGCAGAAGGATTGATTTTACAATGAATAACAAGGCCCTATTTATATACTTCAATCCAATCCAGATAACCATCGAAGTTGCCATGCAAAACTGGACTCTTAAGGAAATAGAATCGGAAACTCAAAGGTAAGTCCATCAAAATCGTGCTCTGCAAGTTATCTCCATTCTGGCAAAAATTGGCTACTCTGAACGTTCGGCTCTGGAAAGGAAAGTGTAGAGCTGAAAGTCAGCTCTGGCATAGCGAGCTCTGCAAAGTTCAGAGCTGAAAGTCAGCTCTGGCGAGAAGTGCAAAGTTGACTCTGTCGCGTAGTCAGCTCTGCATATGTTCACTCTGCTCTGTAGAGTTTAGCTCTGCTCTGACAAATTTGTTCTGCTCTGGAGATTTTAGCTCTGCATAGGGAAATTCAGCTCTGAAAATTTCGGCTCTGACTCTGCAAGTCGGCTCTGCTCTGGCGTTTACGCTTTTCTCTGCTCTGCTCTGCCCGCAGGCTTTTAGCTCTGAACATGGGCTTTTCATCTCTGCACACGGGCTTTTCAGCTCTGACGCCAGAGTGCTCCTAAAAACACCAATCTTACCCAAAATCTCCAAAATTACACCATTCCATCTATAAAACCTAAATCTCCTGCAAAGCATAAAACACACTATAAAACGCACCAATTTCTAGAATATTTAGCTTAAAACATACACATGCAAACCCCTAAAATTAGAACAATTAAGCATAAATCAAATAGGAATCATTCCCAATCTACCATACCTAACAAATGTCAAGCAATTACGAGGGTTTCTTGGGCATGTAGACTTCTACAGAAGGTTTGTGAAAGACTTCACGAAAATAGCCCAGCCTATGACCCGTTTATTGCAGAACGAAGTCGAATGAGAGTTCGATGTGGAGTGCAAGCAGGCATTCCATATCCTGAAAAATACTCTGGTCGTAGCTCCTATCATACAACCCTCATATTGGGGAATACGTTTTGAGGTAATGTGTGACGCAAGTGGATATGTTTTGGGAACAAACCTTGGGCAAAAGAGAGGGAACGAGAATCATATTATTAACTATGCCTGCAAGACATTGAACGGTGCTCAGATTAATTACTCGACCACAGAAAATGAGTTATTAGCCGTGATTTTTGCCTTTGAGAAATTTAGATCATATCTATTGGAAAGAAAAATCATCGTCTATACTGACCATGCTGCACTCAAGTATCTCATGGCCAAGAAAGACTCTAAGCCCAAATTGATCAGATGGATTCTCTTATTACAGGAGTTCAACGTTGAGGTCCAAGACAAGATGGGGGCACAAACCAGGTTGTGAATCAGCATGATTATTCAAAATGATGATGGCGAGCCTATTGGGGAAATGTTCCCTAATGGACAACTTAATTATGCCCAAGATACCAGGGAGGATCTATGGTACGTTGATTTGTGCAACTACATTACTTATGGCATCATTCCAAATGAGTACACTCATGACCAAAAGAATAAGTTGAAGTTCGAAAGCAAATCCTACAATTGGGATGAGCCGTACATATGGAAAAAATGTGGTGATCAAGTGATAAGGATATGTGTACCACAAGAGGAACAAGAAAGCATTCTGAAGTATTGTCATTCAAATGAGTGATGATGCCATTTTCGGCGCAAGAGAACCGCTCATAAGATCTTGGACACTAGATTCTTTTGGCCAACGTTCTTCACGGATAGTTATCTTATCTACAATAATTGCCAACAATGCCAAAGGGAGGGCAACATCACGAGAAGAAATGAGATGCCCATGATGCCAATTATGCCCGTAGAAGTGTTCGATATTTGGGGCATAGATTTTATGGGGCCTTTCCCAATTATAGAAGCAACCAATACATTCTACTGCGGGTGGATTATGTATCCAAATGGCTTGAGGCCAAAGCAACACCAACAAATGATTCAAAGATAGTCACACAATTTTTAAAAACTAACATCTTTTGCAGGTTCGTGTGCCCAAAGTCATCATCAATGACCAAGGCACACACTACTGTAATGTGTCAGTCGAGAACCTATTCAAGAAGTATGGTGTTCATCATTGTGTTTCGACTGCTTACCACCCACAAGCCAATGGGCAAGTAGACATCTCAAATCGTAACATCAAGACGATCCTAAGGTAGACAGTTGTCATAAGAGGAAAGGATTGTAGTGAAAGTCTTGATGATGCCTTATGAGCATACAGAACAGCGTACAAAACACCATTTGAGATGTCTCTATATCGGATGCTTTTTGGCAAATTGTGTCATTTGCCTGTAGTGCTTGAACACAAGATATTTTGGGAAATTAACAAGATGAATTTTGATTGGGATGAAGCTAGGCAAGCAAGGAAGTTGTAGATCAAAGAGATTGAGGAGATTAGGCGTGAGGCCTATTGGGAACTTAATGAAATATCCTAGCCCCAGTTTTGATGATACCAAAATTCTTGGGTTTTATTTGTAATAGACTAGAACTTTCCGAACTCAACTGTTGGAGTTCACTTTCTAGTTTGTCTAGTGTTCTGAAGACTGAAGACTGAAGATCGGAGGACTGAAGACTGAAGACTGAAGAACTCAACTGAAGTTGCAATAACAGGCCAAGTCAAATACTGATATTTTAACTGAACGAGTTTCTCACTGAAGAATCAGTTATAACTGATTCATTAAATGCTGGCTACGTGGACTTAGCGGACTGATACTAAAGTCAAGTATCAGTTGACATTCTTCCTCGGACTGAAACTCGAGAGTTAAAAGAAAGCCACATACTTTCAAGTACATCCGCATTAAATGCAGAGATATTGAGGATCGTCCTTTCTCTGTAGAGCATTCATTTTTGGTGATTACTTTTCAGAGACGCCTTACCTTATGTACCTGAGACGCCATTTCTCACCAAACAAGAAACCTCGAAGATTGAAGCCTCAGCCAAATTCGAATTACTCTCACAACAGATGAATTCTTGAAGACAATCTCAGCCAACAGATCTATTCAAGACCTCTCCTATAAATAGAGCTCGAGGATCACTTCAATCTTCACCGATTCAAAAGCACAAGGTGAAACGCTGCCAAAAGTGCAACTCAGCCATTCAAAGCCTTCAAAGATTTGAATCGAAGAAGAGAATACCCAAAGCCCAAAATCAGACTACTGATTTCATACATTCTCTTAGATCCTTAGGCAAATACATTGTATATCCAAACCCTAAGTTCTGATTACAGAGAGCCTGTTCTCTGTGATGTAGTTGGTACTTTGAACCTCCTTTCAACTGAGCGAAAAGAGTGTTTGAGTAGAGCAGAGTTCAGACCAGCGTTCTGACTCCAAGAGATCTTAGCCATCCGCTGAAAAGGCATTGTTAGGTCTTATCGTGCTAAGAGTGCGCGAGAAATCCAACCCAGTGTGTTGGTACTGAAAATTTGATTTTCAGCTGTAAGGTTTGCTGTGCACTCGTAAGCACTAGCCCAGAGTGTTTGTCAGTGTGATCAACTGACCGTGGACGTAGGAACTTGTTCCGAACCATGTAAAAATCCTTTGTTGTTTATCGCTTTCAGTTTTACTTTCTTATCTGTGCATCTTTAACTGAAACTGATTAACTGCAAAGTGAAACTATAATATGACAACGTGATAATCAAAGGCTATTTCAAAAGATAAGTTTTCTGCTGCCAGTGTTATTAGTCTAACTGATAAATCTTCGGATTATCAGTAAGATTCATAACACTCCTCCGTTTTAAAATCAAGACTAAAGCTTTACGCGAATATCAGTTAAAGCCTTGAGCCTAACTGATATCTTTACTGAAGTAATTTCAGTATCAGTCTTCAACCTTTGTTTAATTGAGTTTTCGTTAACTGTCTGTATCAGTCGATACTTTTTCAATTAACTTCAAAAGGTTGTTCTGTGTGTTTTGAATAATTGCCTATAGGTGTATTCCCCCCCTCCATACACCTATTCTAGACCTTCCGGGACCTAACAATTGGTATCAGAGCAGGTTGTTCGCAAGAACAATTTTCTTTGACCTGGTTCTACTGAACTAGATCCTTTTCAAAAAGAAGGTCTTAAATCTTTTTCTTTTTCAAAAGTGTTACTTGCGTTTTTTTATCTATTATATCTCTTTTCTTTGTACAATGGAAACTAACTACAACAGAGCCTCATCACTCCCGACGTTCAGTTTTGAAAAATACGATATATGGATGTTTCGACTGGAAAGCTTTCTCACTGCTCAACACTGTAGGATGTGGGAAGTCATCTTCAACGGACCAATCATCATCATAGAAGTTGTCAACAAGATACCACTGGACACCACAAAAGATCCATATGATGAAATCCAGATCAAACCAAAGGCCGACTTCACCACCGAAGAAAGAAAGCAAGATGAACTGGATAATCTTGCCAAAAGTATCATCTCCGGAATAGTCCCAGACAAACACGTCACCAAGATCATCAAATGAAAGACAGTAAAGGAGACGTGGGGCATTCTCGAAGGAATGTGCGTCGGATCAGAAGAAATAAAAGAGAATAAGCTATCCATAGCTTGTCAAAAGTTCGACACTTTCCTGATGCTAAAAAACGAATCAGTTGAAGGGATGGATTAAGATTCAATCAAATTCTTAATGAGGTTCAATCCATCTCAAAAGACAAGTATACCCAACGAGAAATCAACCTAAAGATTCTACGAGCACTTCCGCGAGGCGAATGGCAAATTTACGTAGTTGCTCATCAGAACAAACTTGGATTCAACATGCTCCCGACCAACAAGCTTTTCTCAGATCTCATGGCAAATGAATTCGATATTTAGAGAAATTGAGAAACCAAGAAGGCTGGAAGATCAGATGAAGATGCTCCATCGGCATCAAAACGAGCTGCACTGAAAGCCTCAGTGAAGGAAAGCAAGAAGCAGTCGAGGGAACCGACTGAACTGAAGCTAGAAGACTTCTTCAGTCAATATGCCTTGTTTAATGAAAGGTTTAACAAAATGGAATCCAAATTCCGCAAATACAGAAAGTTTCACAAGAAGCACTTCAAGGAAAAAGAAAGAGAGCACAAGTCCAGACACTCCATAGATAGGAGTGGAGAAAAAAATCATCTGCAACAGATCTCAAGGATGTGGAATACTTTAGATGCAAAAAAAGGGCACTACAGATCTGAATACCCTGAATTATCGCACGAAGAACGCAAAAAGTTAAGAGCTAAAAGGGATTGCAAGTACGGGAAGAAGAATGCAATGGTAGCTGAAGATGCAAGATCTTCTGAATATGCATCTGGATCATCAGCCTTCAACTCCACCAGCTCAGATGACGAGAGCCAAGCCCTCATGGCCAAGGATACTGAAAGCATGGCTGACAACTCAGGCAACAGCTATGACAACGGAATGAATAGGCCTGAGGTAAACTCTTACTCTGGAACTCTTAATATTGATAACTCCTTGTTGTTTATAGGAGATAATTCAGAATTTAGAGACAGTTCAATCAATGAAGTTGATGAGTATGATCAGCTCATGAATGATCATCGAAAACTGAGCACAATATTCGATAAACTGCTGCAACAAAATCAGGAAATGGAAAATGAGATCAATAAAGATCAATTCAAGAAAGAAACTTTTATCCACTATCCAGATGAAAACTGTCTTGACGGACTAATTTTGGAGAATCACCAACTGAGAAAAGAGCTCAAGAAATCAACAGAAGAATGTGAGAGGGTCTTCCATGAGATCAAGAGGCTCAATTACAAATTAGAGCAAACAGTCAAGGACTGTATGAAGAAATCTCCTCTAATGGACAACTTTCCATCAGAAGCCCTTATGGAAAGTATTGGAGAAAAGGTGATCCCCACTGATAAAGAAAATAAAGTCATGATTCAGGATGTAACTGAAGCATCCGACGACGACGCAGTAGAAGAACTAAGGGATTATGACAAGAAAGAAACTGAGAAGAGAAACCTGATGGTGAACTAAAATGTTCCTCTTCCACAGAACTTCAGACGAGCAAAGGAAGCACCAAATCAGTTCGCCCTCCTGAAAAGACTGGAGAACATATTTCAGTCAAAGTATGGGGAAGGAACATTTGGACTGAATCGACAACAAACCAATTGAGCAAAGAAACAGAGTTTTCCTCATCAGTTCAGGGGGAAGAACAACAAGAACAACCAAAAACTGAAACTGTTCAGTTCAGAAAAAAAGCAACAACCATGGAGACAAAACAATGACAAGTCCAAGTGAGATCAATATCACTCACAACATCATGTTACTGGACCCCATCAGTCTCTGCTCAGAAAACATCAGTTATATGCTCCACATTATCAGTCAAGACCCCATCAGCCAAGACTGACACCAGTATCTCAAGGAAGATACACAGCAAAGCAAAGGAAATCTCAGATCTACACCAGACAAAACTACTACAAGAAAGAGGTTTCAAAGAAGAAAGCTCAACTGACAAAAGCTCATGTGCCAACTGAAGTATCAACAACTTCAGTCAGATCAGTCAACCGCAGAGTGTTGGGAACTTTATAGAATACCCTAATCCTTGTTTTGATGATACCAAAATCCATAAATCTTAATTGTAATAGACTAGAACTGTTTGAACTCAAGTGTTAGAGTTCGTTTTTAGTTTAGTTTGCGGTTCTGAAGACTGAAGACTGAAGGACGAAGGACTGAAGACTGAAGACTGAAGATACCAACTGAAGTATCAGTTGAAGAATCAGTTCGGAACTGATTACTTAATGCGTGCCGCGTGGATTCAGCGAACTGATACTAAAGTCAAGTATCAGTTAAACATTCTTCCTCAGACTGAACTTCCAACGTTCAAAGGAAGCCACGTACTCAAAAAGTACAGCCGCATTAAATGCAGAGATATCAGGATCATTCATCTCTGCAGAGGTCATTCCTATTTGGTGGCTACTTTATCAGAGACGTCACATCTCCTGCTCATCAAAATAGTCGTTCTCACCAAATAAGGAACCTCGAAGATTGAAGCCTCAGCCTAAATTCGAAAAGCTCTCCAACGGAAGAAATCTTGAAGACGTTCTCCGGCAACGGATCTATTCAAGACTCTCCTATAAATAGCGCTCGAGGATCACTTCAATCTTCACCGATTCAACAACACAAGCTGAAGCTCTGCCAAAATTGTGACTCAACCCAAAGCCTAACTTCCCAAAGCTTGAATTGAAGAAGAGAATTTTAAAGCAAAAAATCAGTCACTGTTGATTACACACATTCTCTTAGACCTTAGGCAAACATCTGTTTACCCAGACGCCTAGGTCAAACTAGCTCCAAAGAACTTGTTCTTTGAAGTTTAGTTGGCAGGATTTCAAACCTCCCTTCGAGTTAGAATCGAGTGTTTGAGTGAAAATGAGTTCAGGAAGGTACTCTGACTCCGTGAGATCCTAGTGCAAGGTCGTGCTAGGAGTGAGAAATCCAACGCGAGTGAAGTGTTGGTACTGAAGAGTGGAATCTTCAGTGGTACGGTTTTGTGCACCCGGTAAGCACACGGTTCGGTTTGCAGTGCACCAGTTAAGCACTTGCGGAGTGAATTATTGGTCTGATCAACCGACCGTGGATGTAGGAAGTGTTTTCCGAACCACGTAAAAGTCTCTGTGTTGTTTACAGCTTTCAGTTTTACATTCTTACTTGTGTTGTTACATTTGATAAACTGAATTCTGACTAACTGCAAAGAGAAACCTAAGACTAACAACGTGCTCAACCGAGGTTATTACGAAACTAAGTTATTTCCGCTGCGTATGATATCAGTCTGACTGATCTAGCCTGAGCCGACACCTCCTCATCAAACAAATCGTCCGTATATCCCGACTCAGCAATATGAGCTTGAATATCTAAAAGATCCTGCTGATTCTCATGAATAGCAGTGTCGACGTTACCAAAAACCGTCTTATTCCAAGAGCGAATCACCCCACGAAGGCGGCACAATTTAAACATAACCCGAAAAATAGGGCAATAAGCATCAACATGATCATTCCACGACGCAGCAACCATGTTTTGAAAATCAGGGTGGAGAACCCACATATTTAGAAACTTGAAGTGACGCTTACCAGTAGGCATGGCAAGCTTACATTGTAAAACCAACGGAGAGTGATCAGAAGAAATCCTAGGAAGAGCATGAGAATTAATGGAATCCCACATATCCGCAAACCCGTCAGAAATCAAAGCTCTATCAAGCATCGATTCCACATGCCTAGGCAAAAACCGACGACCCGACCAAGTGAAGCGCAGACCAGAAGTAGTGGGCTCACCAAAACCAGAATCTTCAATGAAATCACAGAAATCCTGACAAGCGCGTCTGAACGGACGAATCGAACTAATTCTCTCATTATCACCTTTCACCGCATTAAAATCCCCAATAAACACCGTATTCCTACTAATAACCGAGAGTAAATCAGCCCACAAAATACAACGCTCTCCAGCATCATTCGAGTCATGAACGACAGCCACACGAAAATTATGGTTCTGCCAATAACAATCCACCACCACAGCTTGAGAAGAAGAGAAGACAACGCTAGTCTGGACCGAAGGTTGCGTCAGAAACCAAATATTAGAACGACGAGGCAGCCTGCAATTCTGGTGACAAGGTACCATATTCAAAGATAACCAAAAATTCTGCTGGATTTTCTGAAATTTAGATTTCGACTCAATAATACCCAGCACTATAGGAGCAAAAGAATGACAATACTCCTTCATCAAACGCTTAGACTCGTCCGTAAGACCCCGGACATTCCAAACGAGCATATTCATCAAAACGTGGAAGAGTGCGTGGACTGGTTCTCAGCCAGCTCCACTTCGTCCGCCCAACATTTATTAGCAACAGAATCCATCACCCGCAGACTCTCGCGATTGCTGCGATCAACCACATAAGGGTTTGGCTTGTGCCCCGATTCCGCCGACTTCCTAAGAAGGCTGCTTGATACTTTCCTCCTGTTGTTTCAGCGAAATGTTATGATTTCGTGCCACCTGAACCTGCTCATGCTTCGGAGGTCTCCCACGACCCCGTTTCCCCGTGGTTTCGGTACTAGTCTGCCCCAAAGTTTTTTGCAAACGATCAATTTTTATTTTATTTTCCAAGGCCGCCACCTTTTTAGCGCTAACCTCCGTTGTCGTAGGCTTAATCATCTGCATTCCATCGGATCCCAATAGCATCTGTCTTCCAGCGGAATCCTGCTATCCCTCCGGGTGAACCATCTGAGTCTGCTCCGATCTCGCACCTCCCGACGAATGCTGTCCATTAAACATCGGCAAACCAATCTGTCCAAAATCAGCCTTCAACCTTCCATCGAACACTTGGTGTGCGTGTTCAGCATTCAAGTTCAGATTTCGGTCTTGCTCATTCTATTGCTCAAGCTCGGCAAGAAGATCACTAGTCTGCCGCTGCTCAGCCGAGGATGAGCGCAGTATGCTCAAGTCCGACTGTGGCTGTCTAGCAGCCTCCGGACTTTCCCCAAACACCTAGCGTGTCGGACTGCATTGCTCCTGTTGCCCAGTCAAAGGTCTCTCACCCACATCAACAAACACGTTACCGGCTGGCTCATGGGCAATTTCCTCCTCCTCCAAATCAACATCCTCCACCACACCTTCCCTGCAAGCTTCTTTAGTCAAACCAATCTCAGAGTCATTGCGAAACGTAGCATTCTGCGGCTTGTTCTCCGACACTGGCCGAGTAAATTTGTCCAACAGATCCGGACCAGACAAACGTTCAGGTTGTTCAACAGACCCTAACACCTGAAACGAGTTTTGAGACCGTCTACCACTAACAATTTGCCAATCCTTAATAGCAAGAGATTGCTTCTTGTCAGGAAGCTTCTGTTCCTTATTTTCCATCAGTTTATTTGGAGCTTTATTACCAGAATTCCCCTTCAAAACTTTACGGCATTTATCAACAGAATGTCCCACCATTTTGCAACGAGGACAGAACAACGGAAAGTTTTCAAAACTGAACTCCACCGAAAAGGAGCAGTCACCACCGTCCACAATCAACGTTTCTGGAATATGTTGCGTTAAGTCCATTTCAACCAGCACACACACAAAGTGACCAACCTCACCGCTTAAAGAAGCAGCATCAGTTCGGAGAGGTTGCCCCAAAATTCCAGCGATACCCGCAATAATTTCCGGATGCCAATACTCAACCGGTAAGTAGTAAATTCGAACCCAAATATGGGCGAATGAAGAAGACGCTTTATAAGGATTAAAATTCCGCACCCACTCCCGAATAAGCAACTGCCCCGAAGCAAGATCCCAGACCGATCTATCCATGGCCAGAATTTTATCCTCATTCGTCTGAAATTTGATAGTATAGAAACCTTTACCCATAGGCATAAGGGTCCACGGCTCTTTCGGCTTCCAGATTCTTTGCAATTCAGCCTTGAGTTCCAGAGAAGTTCGAGGCTTGTCTCCTTTATTAAGAAGGTGCCTACCAATAAGAGAAAATTTGAAGTTGGATACCTGTTGCATGTAAAGATCACGAGGGATAGCGATCGACGCCGATTCCCCATGTTTGACAGCTTTCAAGGCATGGAATCTGTGGAGAGGAATGTCCGGCTTGCGCGCAGGCCTTGGAGCGACCTTATCAGCATAAGAAGCCTTCAGCATCTTAATGACGTTGGTGTCATGCAGATCATCGGGACATGCCTCCTCCGTCGAGGGCTTCTGCCCCATCAACCCTTGATTTTCCATGTTACGAATCTGGTTCTCAAGCCTACCAGACGGCTTAGTAGGGGCTATCTGATGCTCCACCATCTTCCCAAAAGAATTAGCCGCTGACGACATCGGCTTCGTATTATTAGCAGCCCCGGAACCGGGAGAGCTTATGTTGCCATCAAAATTGGAGGAGACCGGTGGAAGATTGAGCCCACCCCTATCTGGAACACGGTGAGGGCCGCCGGAATCCATCACCGGCGAAAGCAAAGCGCCGCAGAAACTAGGGTTTTTCGGAAACGGTATTAGCTAGGGTTTTCCAAGTGGAGATAAATTATTATTACTCATGTTGATGTATCAAAAGATATGTATATATGTGTTTTGATTATGCATATATATATATATCTATATATATATATGTGTGTGTGTGTGTGTGTGTTCAATTATATGCATAATTATGCTGGTGAATAACGCGAGAGGCGCCTGACGAATCGCCTAGTGCTATGCATATTTGTATCTATCCATATGCATATTTGTGTTTACATAATATATTTTTATGTCAATTACATGAATAATTAAGGCAACGGATGTGCGAAAAAAAATTAGACCAAAAAAAATATATTTAAAATATAAAAAATATTACTCCATCTGTCCATGAAAAGATGTCCTAATTTGTCATTTTGGTCCGTCCACAAAAAGATATCTTAATATATTTTTTGAAATAATTTGTGGGTCTCTTTCTCCACTCACTAATTTGTGGACCCCCTTTTTCACTCACTAACTTAATTTTTCACTTTTCTTAATTTGTGGGCCCCGTATCACCCTTCTTTAGGACATCTTTTCGTGGACGGAGGGAGCATGTAATTTTTTTTATTTTCTAAATTTTTTATTTCTAGTTTATCCTTGCGTGTCTTTTACCTTGAAAGGCTTTGAAAGACTTCTGTCACATGTCGCGTGGTTAATACGCCACGTAAACAAAATGTGTAGTTCATATTTAGACCTATATACCACGTGTAAAGTGGATACTACCAAATGTGTGTGTGTGTGTGTTCAATTGAGAACACCAAAGTCTTGTCTCCATGAAAAAAGTGACAATTTATTAACTAGTAAGTGTATATAGAAAAAGTCCTAAAAGAGGAAAGCTGAGTAATGGAAAGCTAAGTCGATGCGTTGCTTGGATTTGGAAATCTGGGCACATACCGTTTGAAGCCTTCACGCTATGACTATTCCCAATGTATATGAATTTTGCTTACAGTCTTCAAATACCTTGCTTCTGATAACATCAATAAGTGCACCAAATTCAAATCCCAGCGTCATACAAACATCACTAATTAATGCAAAATATTTGAATCAAGATAAACTATAATTAAGTATGAAAATATATATCTCAAAATTTTAACCAAATTGGCACTTTTGAAACTACTAAGCATATGGTGCAAACTCACAAGAGTGGACGTACAATAAAGATACCCTTGATCGTAAGTACGATACAAATTTACAAAGTAATAATATATTCATGTTGGAAGGAAAATAAAATAAGGTATATTAATGTTATCTAAAACTCCTAAGAAAGACCTGACTCATACAAGTATATGATCACCGCACTCTAAAACAAATAGAGCTATAGATGAATCGAGTTGCTCGTGATTAATTTAAATTAATTTGATCTCGATAAAAGCTCGCTCAAATTTGTTTAATAAAATTTATTAACTAAATTAGTCGAGCCCACGCTTAAGAATATTCAGCTCATTAATTAAGTGATTAATTGAAAATACAAAAATATTAACTTTTTTACAGATTATATATATTTCTATATTATAATATTAGTAATATATGTATTAAGCCTCTTATAACTAATTTTATTTATTATAAGATAATAATGCAGGATTTATAATCAAATTATCCTAATCTTTAGTGATTTTATCAATTCTATCTTAGTCTATAAAATTTATCAATTATATCTCAATATTTTTGAACGATTGCACTAACACAAAAATTTGGGTACAACCGGGTTGTCCGCACCCAGACCCTGGCCCGCATCCTGACCCAAATCGTGTAAATGACATTATTCGATTATACAAATGACACTGCTCATAATTGACATTATTCGGTTATATAAATGACATTGTAACATTTTTAAAATGTTCTAATGTCATTTTCAATCTTATAATGTAATTTAAAATATTATAGTGTCATGCATTTACATTTTTATAGTGTCAATTACAGAAGTGTCATTTATATTTCTAAATAGTGTCAATTATACACGTGTCATTTACAATTTAGTGTCATTTGTATAATAGAATTGTGTAAATTATAGGCAGTGTCATTTATATAAACCAATAGTGTCATTTATATAACTTGAGTCAGGATGCGAATTCGAATCAAAATAAAGATCTGGATCTGAGTGCAGGTCAACCCAATTGTACGGTACATTCGATTGTACCCAAGACCACCTCTTGCACCAATTATATATCCCAACTTTTAAAATTTATCAATTCTATCATATCTTTTGCAGGCTGTTTCAATCATTATCAAAATTTCACTCCAATTCATGACATGATATATATGCTTGGGGATCATGACCTGTTATTTTGCTCCGAAAAATAAGTTAGAGTATATGATGATTATTGATATTTTACTTTAACTTTTATCTTTTAGAAATAATTGTCTCAAAGAAGAATGATGATTTTGATACATGTTGGAAAGATTAAGATAAAATTGACAATTTAAAAAAGTTAGTATAGAACAGATGATACAATTGCTAAAATTTGAGATAGAATTGATAAAATTACTAAAAGTTGGGAAATATTCAATCATTAACCCTTTTGGCAATTCTAAATTTATCAATCATGTGTAAAATTTAAAACTTATAAATCTGTCCCAACTTTTGTAACTTGACAATTCTCGTAACCTTTTCAAAAAAATTTCAATTTCATTATCAAAATTTCAATCCAACGGCTGAGCCGTGACATGACGTGTCGGAAGATGACCTATTATTTTACTTTGATAAATAAGTACATATCAGGATACTAATATTTCACTTTGAGTTTTATTTTTTGGAAATAAATATCTGAAAAATGAAAGATAAATATGATACAAGTTGGAAAGATTCTAGTATAAAATTGATAATTCGATAAGAATTAGATAGAATTGATAAAATTGCTAAAAGTCAAAATATATTTTATCATTATTATAAAAATGAATGTACTATAACATAATGAATAAAATAATACTTCATACGTCCACGAAAATTGTAGTGTGATTTGGGGACATGAGTTTTAATAATGGTTGGGAGATGTGTATAAAGTGGAGTAAGGGATCCATTAAAATTGAGTGGAAAAAGAGAACCACCAAAGTTGATCGATGTGTTAAATGGATAATTTTTTTGTAAACATTGAATGTTAATGACGTTTAAAATATATGGGGTAATTTCCAAAAAAAATGAAAACTACAATTCTCATAGATGAATGAATTAAAGTAGTAATAAAACTATAATTTTTGTGGATGGAGGAAGTATATCCCTAAATGAAAATAATTAGAGCATCCGCAGTGGGGACCCGATAGGGGGGACTCGAGTCACCCCTGAGATTGGGTCGCCCACTGCAGCGACGAGCTACTCGAGTGAGCCCCGATAGAACAGGTCAGTCACAATGGGCAAAAGGACGGGCGCGTGTTATACATGCGCCTATATTAAAAAAAATTAAAATTTTTGAACGTTGCAGGCATTGGACCGTTGCTGTTTTGTTTGTTTCCCTTTTTCGGTCAATTGACCGATTTTTTTTTTCTTGTTTTCCTCTTCTATAAAATCCTCTCTCATTGTTCTTCTTCTTCACTTCTCATCTTCTTGTTCTTCTCTCTATTTCTCTCACAAAAGAAAGAAAAAATAGATCCACAAAATCCTAATTGGTATGATCCAAATTGGGTACCCGACCTCTCCGGTGATTACCACCCGGATTTAGGCGGTATTAACTTGGAGGAACCTCGTCTAATCGAAGAAGATGACCCACCGGCCGCCCACAATGCGTCGAAGCCAAAGAAAGGCGGGCGGCGAAAGGCTATGGCCTTCAAGGAGAAGGCGCCGGCGAGAGAGCCTGAGGAGGGAAGGACCATTCGACACACATACACCCTCGAGGAGACGGACCTTATTGTCTGTGTTTGGGCGGAGGAGACGAATGACGCCATCCGGGGTGTCGATCAAAAAGGCGAGGCCTACTGGGGCCGGATTCTCGACCGCGTTAACGCCCTCCTCGGCCTCGGCTTGAAGCCCCGCCAAATAAAGGGACACTTCACCCGAGTGGCCCAGGATGTGAAGTTGTGGGAGAATATTTGGGTGGAGGTTTGCGCGAAGTGGCCTTCCGGCCATTCCGACGATATGCTCCAACAAAAGGCCCAAGTCATCTTCTAAGCAAGGAGCCCAACTAACGGCCCCTTCAACTACTGGAATGCATGGAGGATTCTCCGGATCAACCGGAGGTTCAAGTCCATGTACTTTGAGGGCAACGTCCATTCCTCCAAGAGGACGAACACGGGCGACATCACTACCTTGGCATCGGGCGAGGAGATAACGTCTTCCCGACCGATTGGAAACAAGGCGGCGGTGAGAGCGGCAAAGGGGAAAGAAAAGGCATTGCAAAGGTCCGGGCCTCCACCCGAATACGTGGAGAGGATGGACTGGTCGGACGAGCACATCAAACAAATGATGGCTGAGGTCGCCAAGTCGAACGAACTCAAGAAGCAGATGCGCATGACGACCTGATTTTATTTATGAAGACCGACGGCATGAGTCCAGAAACCCTCGCCCTCCACAAGCAGCGTTGCGCGAAGATCATCGCTAGGATGAGAGAAGCTGGAGATCTTTAGGATTTTATGTTTTTAGTTTTTAATTAAGTAGTTTTAAATTAGGTCTTTAGGTTTTTTTTTTTAATGTAATCTTTAGTATTTTTAAAATTAATGAAGCTTAATTTGAAGTAAAATGTGTTATTTAAATTTGTGCAATTACAATTAAATGAAAAATACAATAATCAAAACTAAAAAGATCAGGTCAGCTATATATCATGTCATCCCACTGCAGCCTCACTGACCCAATGTGGTCCCCCCTCTATCAGGTCAGTTATCAGGTTATCCTCACTGCTGATGCTCTTAATATCCTAAAATTTAACTAAATTTAGAAAGCTCGTTGAGCTAACTTAAACTCTACTAAAATCACGAGCTCCATATATTTAATTTGGTAATAAATGAATCAAGCTAGAGCTCAATAATATTCAGATCAGCTAGAGCACCTCCAGACAAATTTGAATCGCAAGCAATACATGAAACTAGGGGTGAGCAGAAACCGAACCGACACTGAAAATCGAACCGAACCGAACTGGATTGGTGCGGTTCGATCCCAATTCTATTGGTTCGATTTTCGGTTCGGTTTTGAAAAGTAAAAATCGAAAATTTTTGGTTTGGTGTCAGTTTCCATTTTTTTGTTCGGTTTTAAACCGAACCGAACCGATACATATTAATATTTTATTATATATAATTATTTTATAATATATAATTATTTTATTAATTTTTTAACCTAAAACTAAAACCCTAATTCACAATTATAAGATATAATTATTTATCATGTTCATGTTGTGGGGATTTAACATTTGAAATTTGTGTATTTTACATTATTTTACAATTTTTAATTGATATTTTCGAAAAAAATTGCATCACCAAACCGAAACCGATGGTTTTATCGGTTCGGTTTCGAACCCCCAATTGGTGCGGTTCAGTCCCAATTTTAACCATCGGTTCGGTTTTCGGTTTTGAGTTTTTGGCTCGGTTTTGCACCGAACCGAACCGATGCTCACCCCTACATGAAACCAACTATTACCGTAGAGTTCATGAAACATTTATATGTATTCTAATATGTGTTTTAAATCTTATTTAATGGATAATAATAATTAAAATCTAGCTATAGCTTTTTTATTCGGGACATAGTCATCCCGTATATATACACGTACGTTAGAATTTTGAATTTAAATACTCTTTTGTGTTTTCATACCGTAATATATTTGTCCAATTAATTTAATTATTCAAAAAATTCAAAATTGCAAAATTCTAATAAAATGATCGTAGTTGTTATTAGGGAAACGAATATGGACCCTTAATTCAAAGTTGAAGCTCCGCCGCTATCTTGGGAATGAGATTCAGTGTACCACACTTTATGTCTCACTTTGTGTCCCACTTTCAATTTTATTTAATTTCTTATATATATTTTCTTCAATTTCAACTTTATATGCTTTAGTTTAATTTTGTGATTATTAACTAGGGTTTATTCCATCAATCTTGGGTATATAATTATTTTTTATCATTTAATTTCACTTTTATTAGCTAATAATAAGTTGATAAATTCAAAGTCATGGTATATACTTTTTAAAAAATTTAATTTTTTGATATAATAATTAAATATAATTCATAGTATTATAATAAATTTTATTTTTATAAAAAATATTTTTAAAATAATAAATATAAACATGGGACACAATGACACACATAAAATTATGGGACACTGGATCTCATCCCGCTATCTTGAGCCGCATCATGACATGAGCGCCAAACAAAATATGGCATATACATAAAAAATTAAAACATATTCCCCCTTCCCATTAAAGTTGGCCACATTTTCTTTTTAATTTATCCCATTATTCTTGACTATTTTCTAAAAGAAGGAAAAATTAGATTTAATTAAAGCCACTAATTAACTCACTAACCAAACCCACACACACTATTCACACACAAACACACACACATACAACAACAGCTTTCCCTTCTCTCTTTCTTCTCCGGCGGGATGCCACCCCCATGACCGCCGCCGCCTCCGCCTTCGCCTCTCGCCCCATGGCTGCCACACACTCACCTCTCTTTTTCTCAATTCTCTTTCTAGTGTTCTCGTTGACCACTCTTTCTTCTAACCTCCGCTGCAGCACTCGTCGGCAGCACCCTAATTTACCGGAGAAGAGGGTGAGTTTCGCTCCAAAGCTCTGTGAGTGCAACCCCTTGGTCCCCTTCTCTGTGCAATCTCTGATTCTCTGACTCTCAATTCTTTGGGGTTCGACGTCCCCTGCAACCTCCGGCGGCGGTGGCGACCCTTTCCCCTCACCGCGTGATTTTGGGGGCTAGGGCTCCGGTTGCCCGCGGAGACAGCGGGCGCGGTACTTGGGTGTCTGATTTTGGGGGCTAGGGCTCTGGTTGACGACGAAGACAGAGGGTCTCTGATTTGGGTGTCTATTTTGAGGGCTAGGGCTTCTGGCGGCGGAGACAGAAGGGCGACTCCGTCCATCTTCGTTTGGCTTCTGGTTTGGTTTGGTTTGGTTTGGTTTGGGCTATTTGGCTTCTGGCTATGCGTTGATTTGTCTAAAAAATTTGGTCGTCGGCATCTCCATTGCCGTCGTCGGCCAGATTTTTTATGGAGGTTGAGAAGAAGACAAAGATTTAGGTTGAAGGAAATTTTAATTAATTCATTAATTTTATTGGACCACCTTTAATTAAGAGTAAAATTTTGAAATAGCCAAAATGAATTATAAAACACAAATTATGGCCACTCATTGAAAAAACATAAATTTTGGCCATTTTTATAGCTTTGGGACGTTTTTGCCCTTAATTGGGCGGACTGGGTAGGGTCAGGAGCGCGGGTCGCGTGCCGGGTAGGATCAGGCACGCGGGTCGGGTTAGGCACTTATGGCACTATTAGTGCCATAAGTGCCAACGAATTTTTTTTTTTTTACTCCCCCTGCCCTGTCTACCCCCCAGACCCCCGACCCTACCCAACCCACCCCCAAGCCAAAAAAAAAATTACTCCCCCTAAATAAAAATAAATCAAATTTTACTTTTGTTATTTTATTTTATGGCACTAATAGTGCCATAAGTGCCAACGGAAATTCAAAATAAAATAAAGTAAAATGGTCTTTTTAGCACTTATGGCACTAATAGTGTCATAAGTGCCAAACATGCAGAACAAATATAGAAACAACAGCATCATCTAAACTCTAAATGGATAATCTAAACCCTAATGGAACATCTAAACCCTAATTGGATAATCTAAACCCTAAATGGAATATCTAAACCCTAGGGGAAGTGTTTAAAAAGTTCCTTTTTGGCTTGGGGGTGGGTGGGGGGTAGGCAGGGTAGTGGGAGTAAAAAAAAAAAAATTGGCTTGGGGGGGTGGTGGGGGGGGGTGGGTGGGGTTGGGGGTCTGGGGGGTAGACAAGGCAGGGGAAGTAAAAAAAATATTTGGCTTGGGGGTGGGTGGTGGGGGGGTGGGTGGGTGGGTGGGGGTGGGTGGGGTGGGTAGGGTCGGGGGTCTGGGGGTAGACAAGGCTTGGGGGTGGGTGGGGTCGGGGGTCTGGGGGGTAGACATGGCAGGGGGAGTAAAAAAAAAAAATCATTGGCACTTATGGCACTAATAGTGCCATAAGTGCCTAACCCGACCCGCGTGCCTGATCCTACCCGGCACGCGACCCGCGCTCCTGACCCTACCCAGTCCGCCCAATTAGGGGTATATTAGGCATATTGCCTAATTAATGGTCATAATTTGTGTTTTTTCAATTAGTGGCCAAATATTGTGTTTGCATGTTCAATATGGCCATTTGACACCATTGTTTCTTTAATTAAACACTAACTATCCCTTTCTTAATCTCCGTGCCGAAAAGAATGTGGCCAACTTTAATGGGACGGAGGGAGTACAACATATATATGGTCTAATTCTAAACACCTAAAAACTTACTGATTTTGCAAACCAAATTGATTAAATAGGAAATTCGAGATCGAAAGTTTTCAGATGGAAAGAAGAGAGAAGTAAACTGAATGATTTCTAAATTCCAAAACCCTACAACATGTGCATGCATGGATAGACACACATACACGAAAAGGTTATCGTGTGACACTATATATATAGCTAACGTTGCATATCCATTAAATAACCCAACTTAATATTAGTTCATAACGAAGCGAGACATGAGTTGGTGGATAATTACTTGGCTTCTTTTGTGTGGTGGTGCAAAATCCATCAAGAATAATCACCAATCATGCTCTTCTAACATCGATTACAAGGATGCTTTGAGCAAAGGTATCTTGTTCTTTCAAGGACAACGTTCTGGGAAATTGCCTGCAAACCAGCAAGTCAAGTGGAGGGCAGACTCTGCACTCTCCGACGGCCACGTCGAAAATGTATATATACTCCCTCCATCTACAAAGATGGTGTGTTTATTACTATTTTCGTCCGTCTACAAAGATTGTGCGTTTTCCTTTTTTAGAAACCTTATTTATACTTTAAAAACCACATTCACATTCAATATTTACAAAATACTTACTCTTTTACAATTTGGTGGACCCAATACTATCTTTTAACACTAAAATCACATCTTTTAACTTTTTTACTAAAACTCGTGCCCTCCACTTCACCACACGCCCTTTGTGGACGGAAGGAGTATATCATAACAAAATTAGGGTTTAGTTATGTATGTTATTATTATTATTATTATTATTATTATTATTATTATTATTATTATTATTATTATTATTATTATTATTATTATTATTCAGGTAAATTTAACTGGAGGATATTATGATGCGGGCGACAATGTGAAGTTCGGATGGCCTATGTCATTTTCGATGAGCTTGTTGAGTTGGGTTGTGAATGAATATGGAAAGGAGATAGATTCATCGGAGCTCAAAAACCTTCTAACTGCAATCAGATGGGGAACTAATTTCTTACTCCGCGCTCACACTTCTTCCACCACTTTCTACACTCAGGTCGTCACCACCTAATTTCCTTTACAGTCACATGTTTTATTTCATCAATAATCGAGCTAATTTTTAAAACATGACCGTAGTTTTAAGTATTTTAAAAACAATAGACTATATGCTATCAAATTTGAAAATGAGGACTATAACTTCTATTTTTCACATTTACACTCCTATTTAACACATTAAAATGATGATTATAGCTTCCATCATGTGCCAAAATAAGAGTGTAAATATAAAAAATGAAAGCTACAGTCCTCATTTTCAAATCTCATAACTTATAGTTCTCATTTTCAAATTTTATAACATTCAGTAATTCTCTTTTTCAAAAACACTAAAAGTTACGGTTCTATTTTAACAATTAGCTCATCAATAATCAATGATCAATTGCGAGTGATGAAAATATATGATATGGGATACGATATAGAGAATCCATGCATGGCTATTTACATGTTTTATGAGAGATGGATGTTATAAATTAATTTGGCTAGAGAATATCCAATAACACGTAGTATTTTTTAGTGAACAAGACAGTTCGGCCAAAACATAAGGGGAAAGATTTTATTTAATTATACTAAACTTATAAAATTGTACTCGTATATATTTAATTGCACTGATGCGTCATGCATAAATAGGTAGGCGATGGCAATAAAGATCACGCATGTTGGGAGAGGCCGGAGGACATGGACACGCCGCGAACACTCTACAAGATCACTCCTACTTCCCCCGGAACCGAGGCCGCGGCTGAGGCCGCCGCCGCCCTTGCCGCTGCTTCCATTGCTTTCAGACAACCTGATCCCAACTATTCCCACCATCTCTTGCGCAGCTCTAAATCGGTAAAAGGGTGTTTGGCTAAGTTTATATCAAGAGCTTATAAGATCCAACAACTTATAAGCTAGATGTTTTTAAAGGGTATAAGACGTAGTTTCTTAAAAAATGATAAATTGTCGAAGTGTTTGAATAATTAAGCTTATATGCTAAAGAGAGAATTTTGTGCTAGAGAGAAAATTGAAAAGAGATGAACTTGAAATAGTTCGTATATGATGAAAATAACAAATCATAATTGAATAGTATTTGTAAAATAATTACTTGTGTAAAAAAATAAAGAAAAGTTGAGGTAGAGGAATTTATAATTAAGTTGTTTGAGTTTATCTTCATATATTATAAGTTCAACCAAACACCCTCTAAATCTCGTTAAAAACCAACATCTTTATATATACTTATTCTTCTTGATTTGATAATCATACTCACCTCTCTCTCTCTCCCCTCTCTTGATGACAGCTGTTTGAGTTTGCAGACAAGTATAGAGGATCTTATCAGGGATCTTGCCCATTCTACTGCTCCTTCTCTGGTTATCAGGTATATAGTTGATTAATTTTCTTTTTTGAGGGAAAGATGAATAATTTACGAATACAAGATATCAAGAAATCCGTACGTCCCAAGAGTAGCAGCATATACGTACAGTGCTAACCAACACTATTAATTAGCACAGTTTTACATATAACTAAATGATACATTAATGCAAAGATTATATATTTATGTATATAAATATATTTATGTATATAAAGATATATCCCTCATAATTAACAAGGCCGTCGTCAATCCTACACGAACAATGGATACACGTCGGTTAAGATACTTATCGAACTAATAACTAGTATAAACTCAGGTAGGAAAAGTAAACGTTTGCAATAATATTGCACGTAAAAATATTGAATTTAAAATATGAAAATATGTAAATAAATCTTATGAAATTTTGAAGAATTTTAAATTCAAAAAAATTATTTTCTCATATTAAAGGGTTATTACAATAACAAATTTAAGAATAAAACTTCTATAAAGAAAATAGATAAATATAATATCTCATATTTGTTGCCCTCAAAATAAAATATTATACGAAAACAAAATTTTAATTATAAAACAACGTTATGTTATCTATACTAATAGAAAAAGAGCCTAAGGCATCCTAAGGCACAACTTGTGAATTGCCTAGTTTACCTCTATTATATATTTTTATTTTAAGGTTATTTTACATATATATATTTATAAGAATATATTAATTCATTAGATATTACACTTAATCTATGTGATATATATCTATAGCTATTGATAAGGCTTATAGATAAATATATCCATTCAATAAATTATCTAAAAAAAGTAATGAATTAATAAATTTTCTAAAATAATGGATTATCAAATAAAATAACATTAATTACACGTACAATGTACGTTCTTTCTGCTAGTACCAATAAGTACTCCCTCTGTCCGATTGATATTGTGATCCTGTTTTCCATGTTGGGTTGTCCCATTAATCTTTTGTTCTGTTTTTATTTTGGATAATAATTTTACACTATAAATCAATATGGCTCCACACATTTATACACTTTTATTATATTAATTTAACTCTCCTTAATAATCGTGCTCAAAAAAAATGGGACAAGCCCAATCGAAAGGAGGGAGTATATGTATAGATTCTATTATTAAGAAAAGTGATTGACGGTAGCCAAAAGTAGTGGATAACAAAATACTTAACTAATAAGTCCTCTCAGTTGCATTTTGGAAATAAAGTTTCTATGTTGACCATTAAACGGTATATTTTAATAGTTTAGTATGATGTCATCAATATTTATATTGATTTATCACGCATGAGATTTGAAAATTTTACAAAATGTAAATGATCTTGTATGTGATGTAATTTGGTTAATTTATGAGTATGGCCAAAAATCTTGTACAAGGATGAACTGCTTTGGGCAGCTACGTGGCTGTACAAGGCAAGTGGAGACACCACTTATCTCAACTATGTCTCAACCAACCATGGCTGGAGTCAGCCTGTTTCCGAGTTCAGCTGGGACAACAAATTTGCTGGAGCTCAAATTTTACTAGCAAAGGCATGTAATTAACTAATTAATTAATTTTACTTTTATTTAACCAAGCTGAACGATTTCAGAATATATTAATTAAGACAAATATCTTCTCAGGAATTTCTTGCAGGAAAAACAAGTCTGTCAAAGTACAAAGAACATGCTGACTCATTTGTATGTGCGTTGATTCCAGGCAGCAGCTCTCTACAGTTTAAGACAACCCCAGGTGATCAACTTTAATTTTAGCTGCTTCAAATTTTCACAGAAATAGTAGAGTTAAGAGGGTGTTTGGCTAATTTATAAAATGTTTCAAGATTTTGTAAAATGATATGTGTCCAGAACGTATAAGCTGTCAACGTGTTTGAATAATTGAGCTAATAAGTTAGAGACGGAATTGTGAGATAGATACTAAAAATTGAGAAGAAATTAATGAAAAAGGAAGGATATAGGATGATAACATAGCAGGGCTACTTTTGTAAATTGATTGTTATTTATAATTAAGATTTTAAAAGAATCTTATGGCGTGGAAGAACTTATTCTTTTGAAAGTTTAAAAAATGTTGATGCCAAAACATTTCTTAAGACTATCTCCAATGCTGCTTTGAAATAGCGTTGAGCGCTATTTTTAAGGCAGCATTTCACTCCATTCGCTATTCTCTTTTTCTATTTTGGTGCTAGTGACATTATGACTCGAACCCTACCCTATTCCTCTTCTCTATTTGGGTGTATTGAACAGTGTTCTACTATTAATAGAGTGACATTATTCATTGTGCTATTTTTTTGTCTTTTATTTTTATTTTTTTCGTCGTATGCATTATTATTATTATTATTATTATTATTATTATTATTATTATTATTATTAGCTCTACACTGTACTGTACATGAATCGAAATTAAATATGTTGGTCTAATAATATAATGGTTAAAGTTCAAGATCAAATGTCTCATATTCTAGTCTACTTTTAAATTTAATTGTTCATTAATAAAAATAATAACTTAAGAAATAAATTTGATTTGCAGGAGGGCTGGTGTATGTGAGAGACAGCAGCAACCTACAATATGTTACTGGTGCTTCAATGGCACTTGTTATCTACTCCAAAATTCTAGGTGGAGTCGATGGGGTTCAATGTGGATCTGTGAAGTTTTCGCCCTCCAATATCACAGCTTTTGCAAAATCACAGGTTAATATTTACACAAAATTATGCTGTTATTAATTTTGGGATAACATATATAATAGAATATATACTAACTAAAGTGGGGTGCGGTCTATCTAGCTAGAGGTCCTAGTGATATTTTTATTTAGTTAAGGAGTAAATTTTGGTTCCTATATTTGCACGATCTCTTTAATAATCTGGAAAAAAGCATGCGGCAAAATGGGGCTCGATATTTATAATTTGGTGTGCGTTTTGGCTCCAGCTTGGTCCCTTCACTAGCACATATATACTCCAAATATTTGTAGTTTCATCTTTAACGAAATGGAAGCAAATTCGGCAACCATTAATTTCATGTGAGATATTAATTAGCTGTCGAAATTTCAATTTGAGGTATTGTACTTTCCTCTAGTGGCGGCACTCACGCTTTTATAGTGACGTCATATATATATTAGATTAACAAAATCATTGGTTAATTATCAATCAATACATGTATTTTTACTTATTTTTCAATTTTAACACTATTTTTAAGATATTTTAAAACTTTGTGTATAAATTGATAATCAAGTCAAATTAATTTAAGTGTTATTATAATTTGAACTTTAACCTCATGTTGATTTTTTAGCCTGAATTATAAATATTACAAATAATATTTGTATTTATCTTGTTTAATAGAGTCAAAAATTTCTAATTAAAGTTGACGTGTAAAGCCGAAACTTGATTTGGCACATAAGAATTGAATGTGAATGAAGTTGGTATATGTAATATATTGAAAAGAATGATAATTAAATTTCGGTTTCCATTGATACACGTCAGTTTCAGTTGGCTGAAAAATTTGGCTCGAGCTAAATGAACAGCATATATAAGTAGTACACGAGTTTAAACTTGGAGCTATAATTAATAATAATTCTAATTTAATTTTAATTATATGATAGACACGATATGAAATACTAGCTCCGTACGTGGTTGTGCAGGTAGACTACATTCTTGGCAAGAATCCCTTGAAAATGTCGTACATGGTTGGCTTCGGCAGCAAATTTCCAATGCGGTTGCACCATAGAGGCGCGTCGATCCCCTCGATCCGGACCAGTCCGGCAAAGGTGGGCTGCAACGACGGGTTCTCGACATGGTATCCATCGCCAAATCCTAACCCCAACACTCATATTGGCGCAATTGTTGGAGGGCCTAATTCAAACGATGAATTCTCCGACTCAAGATCGGATTACTCGCATTTGGAGCCAACCACGTATATGAACGCGGCTTTTGTAGGAGCCGCGGCTGCTTTTGTTGCCCAAAACAAATCACCACACAGTTCATACTTGCAACAAATTCATGCTAATGCTTCAAGTTTGGTCACAAATTGTGAAAAGAAATGGGTATAGTTAGGCATATTATATAGGCCAGCAATTATTAAATCATCACTACTTAATTACTATTTTACATCTGCAAAGTCGTGAGGGTTGTTAAATTATTATAGGATGTGTCACATATTTCAATATAGTTTGTCTAAAAAATACGGCGTCTATTAAAGGAATACAAGTTGCATATGCCGCAATTCTTCCCCATTTTTCTCCCTTTTGAATACAACTCATGATTCTGATTTTCCTTAACTGGAGCCAACACTAAGACACGCACAAGAACGTGTTTGTTTCGGTGTGTGGTGTGCCTTTATATAATTATTTATATAATCTGTTATATGTGTGCACAAAAATATATGTATAACTTTTCACATGTATATATATCTCTAATTAAAAGCTTGCTAGTTGGAAATTCCGCGCCATGACACCGTTTTCTTGTTTCTGTCCAGCCTATTGTACTGAGACTCTTAAAAAATTATATCTTTATATCAAAATAATATACTCCTTTTCTTCCCATCCCATCAAATTAATTAGTTCTCTTTTATGTCCTAAAATATATTCAAATTTTTATTTGAATTGTCTAAATGTGAAAATAACATGTGGAATAAAAAATAACGGAAAAATGGAATAATTGCATAAAAATTATATACTCCTTCAATCTCACAGAAATACAAACATTTTGTCGTTGTCTCACAAAAATTTGAATATACTCTACCCCACCGCAATCTCTTTACTTTTTATCTCTAATTTTTATAAAGTGAGACTCATTTTCCACTCACAATACACTTTTATTTAACATTTCTTAAAACTTATGCCACTTACAAATATTCATATTTTTGTGAGACGGAGAAAGTATATTTTTTTAAAAAAAATTATATTTATTTTCTTAATTTTTGCGAAAATTAAAATGAGACCATTTTAATAGGACGAAGCAAGTAGTAACCAAATAATTTGTAATTCATGCCAAATACAACAAATTAAAAATTGTATCTTGGTCACCACAGAAATTGTAGCACAGTGATATTCTTTCTCTTTACTAGGATCGAAGTTCTCTTTATTTATTTTTTTATTTATTTTTATGATTTGGGGAAGAGGGAGTGATGGAATTTGAACTTTAATTGTTCACATATAGGAGTTGGCACCGTTTGGGAATCAAAGTTCTGCTTATTAAGAAGAGAGTAAATGGTATCAACCCAAACCCCCCATTTCAAAACGAAAAAAAAAATTGCATATCTCTGCCTGATCAATCAGATATGAGAAAAATAAAAACAATTATTGAAATCAAACAATTTCATGCATATACACACACTTAAGGCAATAACACTGCGTATATATAAAATACGTTACATAGCAAAAACCTAATGTTCAATGAGGCAAATTATAGATTAATTATTTAATAGGGGTTTCCTCTTTACACTCAGCTTTCTCTTTAACTGAAATCGTAACATACACAGTATATATGTATACATATTGGAGTAATAAACAACTAATTTTACATTGGAAAAAATCAAAAAACTTCATTAGGGAAGCCAAGTATCAATTTCAACCAATCTCTTTAACGAACAATTAATTAAGACACAGTATCTCCTAAACCCAGCTACAAGGCCTTACAGGAAATGGCTGCGCAAACTCATCGAATTCTTCCAGCCCCGAAAAGAAATCCTCGTTGAAAACAAAATCGGAGACGTCGAACTCGTCGGATGGCTTCGCATCCTCCTCTTGTTTGATTCTCGGCTTAACATCCATTAATTCAGGTTGCTGCTGCTGCTGCTGCCGTGATTTCGAATTCTCGGTGGTTTTGTCTTGCTTGGGGGAGGGGAACTTCTGCCTGACCGTGCCGGCTAAGGAATTCCGCCGCGTCGGCTGGCTGTGGCTGTGCTCCGCGGTGTAGGTGATTATGAACATCCCTGGATCCGTACAGCTTTGCTCCACTTGTTTCCTTGCCAAACACCCCTTTGAGCTGCTACATCTGTAATAGCTCCTGTTCCCACAATTTCTATTTTTTGTTAGTGCGTTGCCTTTGATTGATTATTTATCACTAGAAAATTAGGGATTGGAAAAAATGAGAAAATTTTATCGCATTTCAGTGGTCTCCATTTGTTTAATTTACATCTGGATGTGATAATATTATTCATGATATGAAGTGAAATGAGGGAAATTGGACTGCTTAGAAATTTTTTTCAATCATATCCGATAAAATTATCCACCTTATAAAGTATGTGAAAAGAAGGAGAAAATATATGTTTTTCACCATTTTCGATAAAAGAGAACGCACAACATGTATATATATTAGTGTGTTTTTTATTTTGTTTGTTAAAGTGATGAGAAAGAGTGGAACCTTGGATAGGGTGATCCCTTGATAGGTTTTTGGCCATATTTGCGCCAAGCCCACATGTCGGAAGTAAGCCCCTCAGCCGAAACCTGAATCACAACTCTCTTGTGCTGATTCTTCCTAAAATATTCAAACACGAAATCAAAATTTATACATATGTACATAATCTTTTTAAGTTGGTAAGACGTTTTTCCTTCAACCGGTCAAAAATGGGAAACTACTATTATTGATCCTTATTCAAGAAAACAAACAAACCTTTTCTTGTATTTGGGTGTGTAAACGGCGGTGACGCTAGCAACGGGGCTGGTAACTGATGATTGATCGGATTGGTCGTGAGTGGACGGCTTACCCTCGGCGGCATTTTGTTCTTGTTCTTGAAACTCAAGGGCGGTGTGATCGGGCAGAGATTCATGCGAGACCGGAGCCGGGTAAAACGGCTTGTAAAGCTCTTCCAGCTCATCGCCGGAGGAGCCCGTGGAACCCTCGAAGATATCGGGAAAACTGCTGCGGAGATCTTGGTCGAATTGGTGGTGGTGATCAGACGTCAAGGCCTGCAAGAATGAATCCGGACCGTCCATGTCCATCTTCCCGAACTCGCCGCTTGATCCTCGGACTATGGCCTGCAAACTCCAGTCCGCCATGTCGGATACCAATTCGGACATAACTGAATCTATGTAACTATGTAAGATCGCTTTGCCGCAGTTTGACTTTCTCACATATATATATTTGTTATCGTTTTTGATTAAAGAAAAGGAAATTTTTTAAGTGGTGAAAGAGCTGCAAAATGGGGGTGCCTTATATATACTAGTGAGTGGTTATGAAGCCCCAATCAATCTCAAGCCTTCTAAAGAGGCAAGTTGAGGGTTTTTTAATTACAATTTTTTAGATTGGGGTTGACTTTGGGTTAATGTCAAAGGGGGGGGTGGCACGAAGGGGAAGACTGTGTTTATGTAGTATACCACACGCTTTCACTGCCCGTTTCATTGAGTTCTCATTGCTGACTAGGATTTGATGACTCGGAAAAAAAAAACGTAAAAGTTGGACTAGAAAGTTGTTGAAAAAGAGAAAAGTTAAAAAGGGAAATGGGAAAAGGTCACATTTCGTCATTTAACGAATATGATATTTAACTTTTTTTGCTTCTGTCATGAACACGTTAGTATTACATATTGATCCTTTCTTTATTCTTATTTATTCGTCTATTTTTGCCATATGAATCTGATCGTTTGAATATTTTGTTCTATAGTTTATTGGGTTCCAATTAATAACGGGTGAAAAAAAATAGTTGGAAGAAAAATCAAATTTTTCTCAAAAAAAAAAAAAAAAAAGATGCTAAAATAAGAAAACAACAAAAATAATAAATGTGAAGTAATAAAAAAATTATTGGTTGAGGAGTGCTCAGCTGACCCTAGCAATCTCTAGATCCGCCACTAATTCCTACGGATTCCATTATTTCATTATTTTATATTCCCTGTTTTTTTATAAGTGTCCCATTTGGCTAATTTATTTTTGTTTCTCAATAAGTGTCCCATTTCAAAATTTGAGAGTATAT
This sequence comes from Salvia miltiorrhiza, assembly GCF_028751815.1. Classification (NCBI taxonomy): domain Eukaryota; kingdom Viridiplantae; phylum Streptophyta; class Magnoliopsida; order Lamiales; family Lamiaceae; genus Salvia; species Salvia miltiorrhiza. The sequence continues at coordinate 20,475,610 of NC_080389.1, forward strand.
TTATGACATTTTTTTTATTTTATCCTTATTTAATACTTGTATGAATATAATAATTAGTTGTATATATGTAGTTATTATGATAATTGCTAAGGTTACAAATGTAAAATACTCCCTCCTATTCATTATATATGTCGTCCTTAGCTATTGCACATAAATTAATAAAATATTATTTTACCAAAATTAACCTCAACTAATGCTAATTAATCATTAATAAGATACAAGGTCTCAATTACAATTCTTTCACTGTACGCCTGTTTCTCTTTTTCAAAGTTAATAAATATACTTGATTTAACAAGGTTAACTTTGGAAGAATATTTTAAAACGTCATATAATTTACAAACAATTAATTTTACAAAACGTCATA